>NC_134364.1:34184318-34484318 GCF_048569485.1 Anomaloglossus baeobatrachus
TCGGGTGAGACTGATTGGAAGGACTTTGCACCATAACAGGTTAAGTGCTGCTCCTATTTTTTTGCATTATATATATATCTATATCTATCTATCTATCTATCTATCTATCTATCTATCTATCTATATATATATATATATATATATATATATATATATATATATATATATATGCAGCAGTTAAATAAAATAGTAAAATAGATCAGCAGCTCAATATATCACTTCGATTAATCGAAATATTGCTGATAAAATATGTTACAACCTGTGTGTTTCATTTGCCTGGTCACCTAAGTGCTCATCATCATATGTGATTGACATAATTTACATCGGTTTTTATAAATTAATTTGTTAATGACAACATCCACACGAATGTTAGGATTTTAATAAGTACAATTCAAATTGTCTTTGCATGTTTTGAAATGATAAAACAAACATAAAAAGTGTTACTACCAATAATGAAATATGCTCTTCTTATGATATTGCATATGAACTAGTATTCTATTTGCTTTCATAAAGAAACTTCCCATGGGAATAAGGGTGATCTAAATTTGGTAGGAAAAAAAAAAAGGTTTAACACTTGATTGTTTGTTGACTCAGGTGAAATAAAGAGTTGACACAAAGGCTGACGTTTCAGACACATCCACAATAGCAGTATCATGCAGCACAGGACAGTGTGTCCTCTGTGTAGTATTAACACTTTGTGCACCTTTAATTAGTGTTCAACCTGCAAAACTCTGGCATGGATAATAGAATTGTGCCTGCCCTGTAATATACCTTTCTCTCCGGGGAGACAATGCACCACAGAGGAGAAGAATCTGATGGTGATCTTAAGAATAAGCATTTTAAATCAGAAAAGCCTGCAGAAGCCCTAGTTAAATGTTAACTGGATAACATCATAAATCCCTTAACCCATTCTCTCCTTACTTTCTCAAGGAGTAAGAATAATTTTTGTTTAGATAAATATCCCATGCTGCCTATTTATAAGCACATGCTACATATGATAATGTATTGGTCAATGGTGTATATTGGGCTGGATTAATAATAATCTGACATACTGGGTAACCCAGGGGCCTGCAAGACATGGTGGAGCCTTCTGTGCTCATCTGTCAGCACAGAAGTTCTGAACAAAAAGGTGGCAAGTGAAGAGGAGCAGCCCTGACAGCTAATGGGTTAATGCAAGCAGATCTTGGAAATACTTAAGTATTTTTATGAGAACTAGGGGTTATAAGACAAACAGAGCTTCTGTGGCGGATCTCTGAGCTAAAGTCATACACGGCCAGAACAGTGGAAAGAAGAGCGTGTATATACATATATGTATGTATATATATATATATATATATATATATATCACACACACACACACTCACACACGCACACATATATGTATACTGTGTGTGTATATATATGTATATATATATACACATATATACACAGTATATATATATATATATATAAAATACATATACAGTATATATATTATATATATATATATATATATATATATATATATATATATATATATAGACACACAAACGTTACATATACACACATATATTCATTAAATATACACATCAATATATATATATACATGCACACATACACAAACACATAAATATTATATATATGCACACACACACACACACATATATATTAATTAAATACACACATCAGATACACAATATACATTACACAGAATACACACATTATATACACAAACACACACATTGCCAATGTATGTAAAGCGCTGTGGAATTAATAGCGCTATATAAATGAATAAAATGATTATTATTATTATTAAACATACACACACACACACACGTATATACATCCATATATATATATATATATACAGACCCACACATTATATACATATATATATATATATATATATTCACGCCAAAATATATATTTACACACACACATTATTTATATTATATATATATATATATATATATATACACACACACACATATATTTATTTATATATTTATAACATGCATATTTGTTATATATCATATGTTAATATATATTTATGAATCATAATGAAAATATAATAATAACTAATAATATAGCGATATAGAGACAAGAGAACTGATATTGTCTCTAAATCAAGTATATTGCCTGGAAATAGCACCATTGCTATTTTATTTTATAATGCAACTGAATCTGATCATATTTGATGACGTCACTGATGCAAAAAATAATAAATGAACCAAGCATTTTTACAATTCTAGTGATGGGCGAATAGTAACTATTTGTCTTCGGATTATTTGTAACAAATCCCAAAGTGCTATTCTGGTATTCAACATGAATAATGAACCTAATGCATGTCAATGGGGAAATTGAGCATTTTTCTTGCCGTGACAAATACCGTAATAGTACTCGGTATTCGGTAAGCATTATCCGAACACGAATAGTTACCATTCACCATCACTACATAATTTTACTTCCAAATTTTGTTCTGAGACTGGATCACAATGTTACATAAAATCAGTACCTGTGCCTGTCTGGTGCGAAAACTGTTGGTTGGACAGGTGGAACAATTTCATTGCAAACAATGGGATCAGTTGCTCCATTCGTTTCCATCCGGCGTTGTAGCTAAGCGCCGGATGGAAACGATGACATAGCACTGGACATATGTACAAGGGGCCTTAGATGCAATAACTTCTTACTACCTACTTACAGATCTGCTGACAATAATTCAATTGTAAATATTTATCCTTAAGGGTAAGTTCACACACAAGGGGAAGTGAACACGTTCCGCAGCAAATTGTGTTGATCTTGCTGAAGATTACATCGCGGATAGGCTCGCCTTCACTGGTGATTCTGGCATACCGCAGCGTTTTGTGGTCCCATGTTACAGGGCAGCCTCTGATTGGCTGGAGCTTGGCTAGGAGAAATCCCCAGAGGAGCAGAATATCATTATTTATCTTATTTATTTATTTTTCACAATTCTTTACCTGTTGTTGTTGCAGGGGTTCAGCAGCAGATCCGCAGAAACACATCACAGTAATGTTTGTTTGTTTTTTTTTTATTCTGGATTTAAGTTGAAAATCCACTAAAATATCACTAAATATGCAAGAAAAATTGCCGGGATTAAAAAAAAAATAAAAATATATATATATATATATATATATATATATATATAAAAAATAATAAAAAAATAAAATAAATAGATCTGCAAATCAGGTCAATTTATATCCTGAAAATAAAACCAATGATTTTCTAACGGTTGCACTTTCCTAGAACTGTATTCTGCTATGGATTTTCTATCCCAAAATCCAGATGGAAAAGCCACAATTCTTTTTATTATGTGTGAACAACTCATCCCATTCTAAAAATAATCAGATTTTAATAAATATTTTCCCCTTTACAACAGGGAAGGGGTGATGGGGAGGATCAATAAAAAACATCTTAGTGCAGATATTTAATTGTGTGGCTTTGTCTGCATAGATTTGTCTTTATTAGATGCCTCCAGTGTGAGGACGATCATATTGGCAGCTCCTGGTTTTATTCATATACATGGAAGCATAGATATAAAAATGTTTTCTAAAAGTTTCGATCATTGAATATTTTCAGTATTTAGGCCAACATAGTTGTCTTCAATATGTGCAGTATTATCAAACAAATCCAGTTCACTGTGGGATTTTATAATGGATAATGCAGGTTTTGTATTGAATTCCCCATGTAGCATTCCCTGCTGAAGTGTCCATGTGTTAGCAGCTGGACAGCCATAGATACGGTCATACCAATCTGTAATAAGTCAAAAGAAATAAACACAAACACCTAAAAAATCCTTTATTTGAAATTAAAAAACAAAAAGCCCCCTCTTTCACCACTTTATTTACCCCATAATCACACCCCTGCAGGTCCGACGTAATCCACACAAGGTCCCACGATGATTCAACTCTGCTACATCTGAAGATTACAGCGAACGGCCATAGAACACGACTGCCCGCTGTGAGCTCCAGGGAATGAGTGAGCCGCGTGATCAGCGGTCACTTCACTAGGGTGATTTCCGGTCACAGTTGTGACTGTAAATAGCCTGAATGAGATCACTACTGAACGTGCGGCTCATTCATTCTCTGTAAAATGGACCCACAGACCAGGTCTGTGATTGGTTGCAGTCAGATGCGACACAGGGTGGGGGTGCGTCTGACTGCAACCCATTACAGATGAAAGCAGTGAATATGGAATGAAGGTAATGAGCAGCCTGGGAAGTGAAGGAGCCGTGGGAGTGTACAGCCGCACCGGTGATTCGGTAAATATAGTGCGCCTGGTCCAATCCCTCTATCCTGTCCACCATTTTTAAGTGCCGGCCAGATACCCTGGATCAATTCCGGGCTGGAACCGAGTTTTTTATTAACCCAGTTAGACCTGACAATTCAGGGTATCTGCGATTTCACCTGTCACTAGGTTGAAAACCATAGCAAAACCGCTGAAAAGAATTGACATGTTCATTCTTTGCATAACGCACAGGAGGTGATTCACAAAACCGTCAGGAAAAAATCCTGGAGGTGTTTGTGTGTGTGCATGAGATTTCAGAAATGTCAGACTGTAAAAAGCAGCGTTTTATTAGCATGGATATACATAAAACCAAGGCAAATCTGCAGCTAAAATACACTGCAAAAACGCCCAGTGTGAACATAGCCTAAGTGTAACATCCTTTCAGGATCTTATTTACACACTCGTTTCCATTCTAAACTCCCAGTTCTTTCCAGCCAATGAAGATGAAATTAGTTTGGATTTGCACAATATTAATATGAATGATACTATACATACAGTATGTGTGTGTGTGTGTGTGTGTGATGTGATACATTTTGACTAGTGACGTACAGTACAGACCAAAAGTTTGGACACACCTTCTCATTCAAAGAGTTTTCTTTATTTTCAGGACTCTGAAAATTGTAGATTCACATTGAAGGCATCAAAACTATGAACTAAAACATATGGAATGAAATACTTAAAGTGTGAAACAACTGAAAATATGTCTTATATTCTAGGTTCTTCACAGTAGCCACCTTTTGCTTTGATTACTGCTTTGCACACTCTTGGCATTCTCTTGATGAGCTTCAAGAGGTAGTCACCGGAAATGGTTTTCCAACAGTCTTGAAGGAGTTCCCAGAGATGCTTAGCACTTGTTGGCCCTTTTGCCTTCACTCTGCGGTCCAGCTCACCCCAAACCATCTCGATTGGGTTCAGGTCTGGTGACTGTGGAGGCCAGGTCATCTGGCGTAGCACCCCATCACTCTCCTTCTTAGTCAAATAGCCCTTACACAGCCTGGAGGTGTGTTTGGGGTCATTGTCCTGTTGAAAAATAAATGATAGTCCAACTAAACACAAACCGGATGGAATAGCACACCGCTGCAAGATGCTGTGGTAGCCATGCTGGTTCAGTATGCCTTCAATTTTGAATAAATCCCCAACAGTGTCACCAGCAAAGCCCCCCCACACCATCACACCTCCTCCTCCATGCTTCACGGTGAGAACCAGCCATGTAGAGTCCATCCGTTCACCTTTTCTACAAAGACACGGTGGTTGGATCTAAAGATCTCAAATTTGGACTCATCAGACCAAAGCACAGATTTCCACTGGTCTAATGTCTATTCCTTGTGTTCTTTAGCCCAAACAAGTCTCTTCTGCTTGTTGCCTGTCCTTAGCAGTGGTTTCCTAGCAGCTATTTTACCATGAAGGCCTGCTGCACAAAGTCTCCTCTTAATGGTTGTTCTAGAGATGAGATGGTGTGTCCAAACTTTTGGTCTGTACTGTAACTTGATGCTCATGTGCACCAATGCAAAGACTCTAACCGGACCCCACTTATTACATATCTTTAATAATATGGTTTAGTTGTTTTTTTTTTCATATAGGCCAAAAGGACCTTTAGGCCCCCTAGTCTCCAGGGCCCAGATGCATTTGCAACCCCTGCACGTATGATAGTTACATCCCTGACTGTGATGTGTATTGGCAGCATTAGGGTACCTTCACACTTAGCGATGCAGCAGCGATCCGACCAGCGATCTGACCTGGTCAGGATCGCTGCTGCATCGCTACATGGTCGCTGGTGAGCTGTCAAACAGGCAGATCTCACCAGCGACCAGTGAACAGCCCCCAGCCAGCAGCGACGTGCAAGCGACGTTGCGCTTGCACGGAGCCGCCGTCTGGAAGCTGCGGAGACTGGTAACTAAGGTAAACATCGGGTATGGTTACCCGATGTTTACATTAGTTACCAGTGTGAGCAGGGAGCAGGGAGCCGCGCACACTAAGCGCTGGCTCCTTGCTCTCCTAGCTACAGTACACATCGGGTTAATTAACCCGATGTGTAATGCAGCTACATGTGCAGAGAGCAGGGAGCCACGCACACTGAGCGCTGGCTCCTTGCTCTCCTAGCTGCTGTACACATCGGGTTAATTAACCCGATGTGTACAGCAGCTACATGTGCAGAGAGCCGGAGCCGGCAGCACAGGCAGCGTGAGAGCTGCGGAGGCTGGTAACTAAGGTAAATATCGGGTAACCACCTTGGTTACCCGATGTTTATCTTGGATACAGCTTACCTCAGCTGTCAGACGCCGGCTCCTGCTCCCTGCTCGCTTCATTTGTCGCTCTCTTGCTGTCACACACAGCGATCTGTGTGTCACAGCAGGAGAGCGGCTTTGAAGAAAACGAACCAGGGCTGTGTGTAACGAGCAGCGATCTCGCAGCAGGGGCCAGATCGCTGCTCAGTGTCACACACAGCGAGATCGCTAATGATGTCACTGCTGCGTCACAAAAAGCGTGACTCAGCAGCGATCTCGGCAGCGAGCTCGCTGTGTGTGAAGCACCCCTTAGTATAGTATGGTATATGTGTTTTTTTTTGGGATAGATTTATTAGATTCCTTTGAGATGGTCCAATCGCATGTGTCTGAGATAAGATAAGACTATGTGGAACCTCACTATGGAGAGGGACCTTGGAGAATAGAGGTAATCTTAAGTTTAGCTCTGTGGTAAATGCTAGTGCCATATAAGTGTCGCGGGCGGAGGAGGGGACGCCGCGCTCTCCCACTGCTCGGAGTCGGCTGCTGCGGCCTGCTGCTGCCGTTGCTCGGTGGCTCGAGTGATGGGCCGGATCCCGGGAACTCGAGCGGCGCTCCTCGCCCGTGAGTGAAAAGGGGAATTGGTGTTTTGGGATAGTTTATTGTCCGTGACGCCACCCACGGTTGTGGTGATTTGTTAACACCACCGCTGCTCTGTATGGGAAGCCCGGGAGTGATGGTACGGAGCAGCCAGTTGTTGTGTTGCCCCTCCGTGGGTAGGGGTTAGTGATCCCGGGGCCCAGTGATGGGGTGTTGGATGGTGGACAGGCGGGCTATGGGGCCTGTGGAGGTGCAGGGGCACGGGGACAGCGCTGTGCCGCACGGCACGGTGGTACTCACTCAGCCCAATGAAGCACACAGAGTCTCTGCTGAAACAAACGGCTGGTCCCACAGGCGGCTGCGGTGTTTTTCCCCTGACCCCAGGTTGTTAGTGAAAGTCCTTTCCTTCGCCTCCGTGCACACTCTTCCTGCTCTCCGGTTTCCAGCTGGCTCCCCGATTCAGTACCGGGGGGCCACCGCCCAGCCCCGGCTACCTGCGGTTCCACCAACTGGCTCCCCGGCTCCCTGCAGACGGCCACTACCGTCTGCCTGACTTTCTGCACAGGGGCCCTAGGCTCCAACCTAGGCCCCAATCTGCGTCTGCCTCTCTGCAGACTTCCTCTCTCCTTCACTCCTGAACTTCTCTGGACTTGTTTCCTGCCTAAGGCCAGCTCACTCCAGGGTGGGCGTCTCCATTTCCTGACTCCGCCCACCTGGTGTGTCAGTCTGAGCCCGAGGCAGAAAGCAGGTCACTTTGGGGATGTCTGCTGTGAACTGCTGGGGGTGGGGGTGTGTGTGGTGTTGTGACCTGTGACCCCTGGCTTGCCCAGGGCGTCACATTCCCCCTTAGCAAAATGCAGACCGTCCTCGGGCTGCCCGTCCATCACCGGTTTTATTTTTTCTTTTAAACTGCAGAAGATAAGGAAAAAAAAAACAATACAAGGAGACTAACATCATCCCACAACGGGGGGCATATCAAACATTAAACACTTTTAATAACGGCAACGGGTCCTTCAGTCACCCACCCAAATAACCTAGCCTTGGTGATGCCCCTAGGAAGTGGGCAGCACCCCTTGACCCTAGTCCAGGAACGGCTCTAGATTGGTCAACGGGACCGGTACTTCGCTGCCGTTGCGGCCGGGCGGACTGCCGGAGCCGTCTTCATCTCCGTTGCGGCCGTCGGACTGCCGGGGCCGGTGGCAGGGCGCTGACAAACGTGAGGCCTGGGGACCCCAGGTCTGGGTCCTCCCCCACAGACGCTGCGGGCTCCGCTACCGGTAACAGGGGTAACGGGTCGGTGCATCACTGCGACGGCCTCTTCCAGGAACCAAATGCTGGCAGAGTCCTGGCGTCCCTGCTTCCACAGCCGCGGTTCACATGCGGCCGGACGCCATCCCGTCCCCCTTAGCCTCTTTTTAGCACTTCTTTCTTCAGGGGGCGGGGCTCCACTTTCGCGCCTTTCCTGCTCGGGGAAGACGCTCGAGCGGGAAATTTTCGCGCCCAAGATGGCGGTTTTACAAAATTTTCGGCCGAACACCTCCGGCGGTCACAAGGCGCACCTCTACCCAACGGCAGAGCGGTAAGATCCTGTTCGTGACGCCAAGTTGTCGCGGGCGGAGGAGGGGACGCCGCGCTCTCCCACTGCTCGGGTCCGGCTGCCGCTGCGGCTGCTGCTGCCGCTGCTCGGTGGCTCAAGCGATGGGCCGGATCCCGGGGACTCGAGCGGCGCTCCTCGCCCGTGAGTGAAAAGGGGAATTGGTGTTTTCGGATAGTTTATTGTCCGTGACGCCACCCACGGTTGTGGTGATTTGTTAACACCACCGCTGCTCTGTATGGGAAGCCCGGGAGTGATGGTATGGAGCAGCCAGTTGTTGTGTTGCCCCTCCGTGGGTAGGGGTTGGTGATCCCGGGGCCCAGTGATGGGGTGTTGGATGGTGGACAGGCGGGCTATGGGGCCTGTGGAGCTGCAGGGGCGCGGGGACAGCGCTGTGCTGCACGGCATGGTGGTACTCACTCAGCCCAATGAAGCACACAGAGTCTCTGCTGAAACAAACGGCTGGATGGACGGGTCCCACAGGCGGCTGCGGTGTTTTTCCCCTGACCCCAGGTTGTTAGTGAAAGTCCTTTCCTTCGCCTCCGTGCACACTCTTCCTGCTCTCCGGTTTCCAGCTGGCTCCCCGATTCAGTACCGGGGGGCCACCGCCCAGCCCCGGCTACCTGTGGTTCCACCAACTGGCTCCTCGGCTCCCTGCAGACGGCCACTACCGTCTGCCTGACTTTCTGCACAGGGGCCCTAGGCTCCAACCTAGGCCCCAATCTGCGTCTGCCTCTCTGCAGACTTCCTCTCTCCTTCACTCCTGAACTTCTCTCTGGGCTTGTTTCCTGCCTCAGGCCAGCTCACTCCAGGGTGGGCGTCCCCATCTCCTCACTCCGCCCACCTGGTGTGTCAGTCTGAGGCAGAAAGCAGGTCACTTTGGGGATGTCTGCTGTGAACTGCTGGGGGTGGGGGTGTGTGTGTGTTGTTACCTGTGTCCCCTGGCTTGTCCAGGGCGACACATAAGCAATGGGGAAAGAAAAGCAAATAAACTATATTGTATATATACATTATCATGCTGCATACATATATTATTAGCTTTTTTTAGAGCCTCCTAGGATACATCTTAAGGCCCGTTACACGCAACGACGAATGTAACAATATATCGCCGGGGTCACAGATTCTGTGACGCACATCCAGCATCGTTAGCGACGTCGTTGCGTGTAACAGCTCCGAGCGAGTGTTAACGATGGAAAATACTCACCTTATCGTCCATCGTTGACACGTCGTTCCTTTTCAAAAAATCGTTGATTGTTGCAGGTTATTCATCGTTCCCGAGGCAGCACACATCGCTACGTGTGACACCGCAGGAACGACAAATAACAGCTTACCTGCGGCCGCCGGGAATGCGGAAGGAAGGAGGTGGGCGGGATTTAATGTCCCGCTCATCTCCGCCCCTCCGCTTCTATTGGGCGGCCGCTTAGTGACGCCAAACGAACCGCCCCCGGCAACAGCGACGTCACTAGGCAGGTAAATCCCGTGTGATGGGTCCTAACGATGTTGTGCACCACGGGCAGCGATTTGCCCGTGGCGCTCATCCGACAGGGGCGTGTACGCTCGCAAGCGATATCGCTGCGTGTAATGGGGCCTTTAGGCTGAATTCACATGTCCACTAATCATCCTTAGAACAGATCCAGCAGCGATCCGTTGGCAACAAAAGTTCTGCATACACAACTTTCTTGTCCGTTTTGAAAAAAATGATTTTTGAAAGATCTGTTTTTTTAACATCGGACTTTATGGAAAATGGATCAGTGGATTAACCATCAGCATTTCTTTCATTTGTAAAGGATCCGTTTTTTGCTTACTGGATCAGTTATAAATGTAAGCCTGTGTTCACATGTCATGTAGTCATCCGTTAGAATGAATCCTGCAGAGATCCGTTGGGAAATCAATTTCTGCCAAATGCGTTATTTTAATATGGGAGTCTATGGAGAACAAATCAGTTAAAGGATTGCTATTTATCTAACATTTGTATCGGATCCGGTAAGAAAATAACAGATTCTTTACAAATGCAAGTGTAATGAATGGTTAAATAGACATCCATTAATGGATCCGTTGTCCATAGACTCCAATGTTAAAAATGGATCTGGCTGACATCTGTTATTTAACAAAGAACACAAAAAGTTAGGTTTGCAGAAATGTTTTGCCTATGGATTGCTGCTGGATGCGTTCTAATGGATGACTACAGGACATGTGAACTCAGTCTTACAAGTAGTGATGAGCGGGCACTACCATGCTTGGGTGCTTGTAACAAGCAGGTTGGACACTCAGATGGGCATGATTTGAGTACCGAGAATAATGGAAGTCAATGGGGAACTCCTGCATTTTTCCAGGAAGTAACCTAAGCATGGTAGTGCCCGCTCATTACTAATTACGAGTACCCAGCACCTGAGCATGGTAGTGCTCGCTCACCACTAGTTACGAGTACAGAGCACCCGAGCATGGTAGTGCTCGCTCATCACTAGTTACGAGTACTGAGCACCTGAGCATGGTAGTGCCCGCTCATTACTAATTACGAGTACCCAGCACCTGAGCATGGTAGTGCCAGCCCACCACTAGTTACGAGTACCGAGCACCTGAGCATGGTAGTGCTCGCTCACCACTAGTTACGAGTACAGAGCACCCGAGCATGGTAGTGCTCGCTCATCACTAGTTACGAGTACTGAGCACCTGAGCATAGTAGTGTTCGCTCATCACTAGTTACGAGTACTGAGCACCCGAGCATGGTAGTGCCCACTCATCACTAGTTACGAGTACAGAGCACCCGAGCATGGTAATGCCCGCTCATCACTAGTTACGAGTACTGAGCACCCGAGCATGGTAGTGCCCGCTCATCACTAGTTACGAGTACTGAGCACCTGAGCATAGTAGTGTTCGCTCATCACTAGTTACGAGTACTGAGCACTCGAGCATGGTAGTGCCCGCTCATCGCTAGTTACCAGTATCGAGCACCCGAGCATGGTAGTGCCCGCTCATCACTAGTTACGAGTACTGAGCACCTGAGCATAGTAGTGTTCGCTCATCACTAGTTACGAGTACTGAGCACTCGAGCATGGTAGTGCCCGCTCATCGCTAGTTACCAGTATCGAGCACCCGAGCATGGTAGTGCCCGCTCATCACTAGTTACAAGTACTGAGCACCTGAGCATGGTAGTGCCCGCTCATCACTAGTTACGAGTACTGAGCCCCCGAGCATGGTAGTGCTCACTCATCACTAGTTACCAATACCGAGCACCCGAGCATGGTAGTGCCCGCTCATCACTAGTTACCAATACCGAGCACCCGAGTATGGTAGTGCCCGCTCATCACTAGTTACGAGTACTGAGCACCCGAGCATGGTAGTGCCCGCTCATCACTAGTTACGAGTACTGAACACCTGAGCATGGTAGTGCCCCGCTCATCACTAGATACAAGTACAGAGCACCTGAGCATGGTAGTGCCCGCTCATCACTAGTTACGAGTACTGAGCACCCGAGCATGGTAGTGCTCGCTCATCACTAGTTACGAGTACTGAGCACCTGAGCATGGTAGTGCCCGCTCATCACTAGTTACGAGTACTGAGCACCTGAGCATGGTAGTGCCCGCTCATCACTAGATACAAGTACAGAGCACCTGAGCATGGTAGTGCCCGCTCATCACTAGTTACGAGTACTGAGCACCTGAGCATGGTAGTGTCCGCTCATCACTAGTTACGAGTACTGAGCACCTGAGCATGGTAGTGTCCGCTCATCACTAGTTACGAGTACTGAGCACCTGAGCATGGTAGTGCCCGCTCATCACTAGATACAAGTACAGAGCACCTGAGCATGGTAGTGCCCGCTCATCACTAGTTACGAGTACTGAGCACCTGAGCATGGTAGTGCCCGCTCATCACTAGTTACAAGCTTTATACGCTATGTGCGTTTTAGACTTAATGTTCAATTTATTCTGTCAATGTTATTCCCTGACATACTGAGTGTTGCATATTGTACGCAGTGCTTTAACCCTTTTAATTCCAGGTATTATTGGCAGCAGGTTCTTGTCCCCAGCAAGTTCTTGTTTCCAGTGCATCCATTATTGGGTGGAAAGTTCACAATTCTGGACATTCCAATACTTTACTACCACCGCCACCGTCACGTATCGAAAAGGTCACTCTGTTCCACACAGGAGAGCAAACAAAATGGAAGTGGGCATTAGAATAGAACAGGGTTAAATACTCCAGATAAATGCAGCCAAAAGAAACGCAGAATGTAAATAATGGGAAGTAATTGGGGGGGCTGGAATGTGAGCAAACCAGTGTCCCCAAGGCTAGAGTAAACTGCAATGCAAAACAATGCAAACAAGCCCCTCAAACAATGCTGACAGTTATCGAACTGCTGGCTCAGAGGTTACAAGATCCTGAGGTTATTTCCCCCCTTCAGCTGTAATATAATTGAAGAACTGTTGACTCTTGGAGAAATCTTTGTGTGAGCATAAAATATCTGCAAAGTCCCAGCGCCTCCTGCTGATCAGCATCCAGTGCTTTTCTTTATTTTGCTTTTTTTTTTTTTTAAATAATCTATAATGGACTAAATCTATCTGTGAATCATATTTACTTCCAAAGGATTGAATCTGATGTTAAAATGGATTATTCTGCATGTTTTCCATCTTTTCCAGTATTCATGTGCACTCTATGATGAAGCCTATAGTCTGAAAGTTTTGCATGTACATTATACCTTTTGACTCGTGCATGGAACAGTGTTCTTCTTGACGTAAAAAAAATGTTTAAAAGAACGGAGAGTCCTCAGTGGTTGATACCTTTTAATGGGTAACTGAAAAGATGGTAATAATTGCAAGCTTTCCAGACTACTCAGGTGTCTTCATCAGGCATGGTATAACACAAAATCTGAAGTCACATATTTATACACAACAGGACATAGAATAGTGCAGTAAAAAAACAAAAAACAAAAAAAAAACAAGTTATATAAAACAGAACTCTCTCTATGGCAGGGGGCAAACTGTTGTGGCCATAAATATTGCTGCAGTTCAGTGTGAAAGTTTTATTGTCCTCTGATAAGGGTCTGGTCCAGGGCTGTGACACGCTCGGATGGTCAGAGGAGCACATCTTTTAACTGATGTAAAAAGACATGAATCCATGAGACACATTCATTCCTGCTCTGAATGTATCAAAGGTCATCATAAGTTTGTACTCCCATAGTCTCCTATCTCTCTGGGACTTGAAGTTTCCTTTCAATACCAGCAATTTCATGTCCATCATGCTGTGGTCTGGGTTACAAAAATGTTTGGCCACAGGTAGATCCATCCTTTCTTCTCTAATTGTGTGGCGGTGAGAATTCATCCTTGTCCTGAGCTGTTGTCCGGTCTCCCCTACATACAGATCCCCAGTTGGACATTTGGTACATATAATTAAGTACACCCCATTGGTTGTGGTGCAGCTGAAGGCACCTGGGATCTTGTAGTCCTGATGTGATCTGGGAATCTTTATCTTGTCCGTTGTCAATATTAATGGACAGGTCTTACATTTTTTCTGGTTGCAGGGAAATGTTCCTGGTGTTGGAGAGGACAGGGAGCTTCTGACAATGATGCTTCTTAGATTTGGGGGCTGTCTAAAACACAGAAATGGGGGGTCTGGAAAAATAGATTTTAACTGGGCATCTTTTTGCAGTAATGGTTGTAGTTTCCGTGCAGCTCCTCTTAACACCTCCAGATGTGGATTGTAGGCGACTACAAGAGGGACGCGATTGTTCTCTTCTTTAGTGTTATAATGTAGAAGATGGTTTCTTGATATTCTGGTGGCTCTTGTAATCTGGTTTTCAATTGTTCTTGGGTGGTAGCCTTGATTCAGAAAGGTCTTTCTGAGGCCCTCAAGGTGATTGTCTCTATCTGTACTGTTGGAACATCTCCAATTGTACCTGATAGCCTGGCTGTAGAGTTTTTTATGTGTTTTGGATGAAAACTGTCCCATTTCAGGTATGTTGGACGGTCAATTGGCTTCTTGTACAGGGATGTCTCTAGTTCATTGTTCCGTAGTTTAATGATGGTGTCCAAGAAGTTGATTTCCGTGCAGGAGTAGTTGCGTGTTAGGTTGATGGTGGGATGAAACTGATTAAATTGTTCATGGAAGGTCTTCAGCTGCTCCTCAGACTCTGTCCAGATGATTAAAATGTCGTCAATGTAACGGTAGTAGGCCAGAGGCCTGATAGGACAAGAGGATAAAAAGTCACTCTCAAGCTTGGCCATGAAAAGATTTGCATATTGTGGTGCCATTTTGCTTCCCATTGCAGTCCCAGTCTCCTGTAGATATATGTCATTGTCAAATGCAAAGTAATTATGGGTGAGGATGAATTTTGTAAGCTTCACCACAGAATTGGCATCAGTTCCTGTATTTTCCAGGAAAATTTTGCAAGCATTTAATCCATCCTGAAGTGGAATATTCCCTTATCAAAGGACAATAAAACTTTCACACTAAACTGCAGCAAAATTTATGGCCACAACAGTTTGCCCCCCTGCCATAGAGATAGTTCTGTTTTATATAACTTGTTTTTTTTTTTTGACTGCACTATTCTAAGTCCTGTTGTGTATAAATATGTGACTCTTCAGATTTTGTGTTATACCATGCCTGATGAAGAGACCTGAGTAGTCTGGAAAGCTGCTGTTATTACCATCTTTTCAGTTAGCCATTAAAAGGTATCAACCACTGAGGACTCTCAGTTCTTTTAAACAATTTTTTTATCTCTACTGGCTAACACGGTACAAAGATATATTCTTCTTGACGTAGACATACTGTATGGCAGCACTGTCCCCCTCGCCCTTCCCAACCACATCTTTCCCATGCTTGGTGATGGGCTCTGCAGCCTTGCCATGTGTGCCATGCAATGATGCAGTCCTCATCCCTCCAGCCAAGTCCTAGTTTTACCCTCGAAAGGTGGCGATTGTTGCACCTCTTACCACATTTAATCCTAATTTACATCCATAGCAATGTAATTTAGGAGTTGTATAGCATAATTTATATTTTATGTTTTGAAAGGAATTAGACACCAGATTTTTGCTATGTAATCCAGATTTTTGCTATGTAATCTAAGAGCAGAGACCCTGATTCCAGCTATATGTCACTTGCTGTCATTTTGTTACAATCACTCTTTTCTCGGTTGCAGATCTCTAAATGCTGAGCCCTGTATAACCTATCCCCACCACTGATTGGCAGCTTTCTGTGTACACTGTGCATTGACAAAAAGCTGCTAATCAGTTGTAGGGGCAGGGTTAGACACAACAGCTGAATAGGAGGAACATGACACTTAGGGTACCGTCTCACTAAACGACGTACCAGCGATTCCGACCACGATACGACCTGTCAGGATCGCTGGTGCGTTGCTACATGGTCGCTGGTGAGCTGTCAATCAGGCAGATCTCACCAGTAACCAGCCACCAGCGACTCTTGTAACGATGCTGCGCTTGGTAACCAGGGTAAATATCGGGTAACTAAGCAAAGCGCTTTGCTTGGTTACTCGATATTTACCCTGGTTACCAGCGTACACCGCTAGCACTGGCTCCCTGCACACGTAACCAGGGTACACATCGGGTTACTAAGCAAAGCGCTTTGCTTAGTTACCCGATATTTACCCTGGCTACGTGTGCAGGGAGCCAGCTCTAAGCGGTGTTCGCTGGTAACCAGGGTAAATATCGGGTAACTAAGCAAAGGTAACTTTGCTTAGTTACCCGATATTTACCCTGGTTACCAGCGTACGCTGCTTACACAGAGTCAGTGCTCGTTGGTCTCCTGCAGTCAAACACGCCGATGTGTGCTGCACAGCGGGAGACCAACGAGCAAAAAATGAACCAGAACAGTGTGTAACGATCAGCGATTTCACAGCAGGGGCCAGGTCGCTGCTCAGTGTCACACACAGCGAGATCGCTGATGAGGTCACTGGTACGTCACAAAAACCGTGACTCAGCAGCGATCTCGCTATGTTAGAAGTACCCCTTAGTCCTGTAGTGATAGTCTACTGCTAGTAATCTAAGAGCAGATACCCTGATTCCAGCGATATGTCACTTGCTGTCATTTTAATACAGTCACTCTTTCCTCTGTTGCAGATCTCAAAATGCTAAGACCTGTATAACCAGCCTCCACCACTGATTGGCAGCTTTCTGTGTACGCTGTGCATCGACAGAAAGCTGCTAATCAGTAGTAGGGGCAGGGATAGACACAACAGTTGAATAGAAGGCACAAGACGCCTAGTGCTGCAGTGATAATCTCATCCTAATAAAACACACTGCTGGAATCAGGCTCTCAGCCCCTACATCATGCTGCTCTCAGATAACATAACAAAAAAGGAACAAAAAGAGGAATATAATTTCCTCCAAAAATTCAGCAATTCTTAGCATACTATTAGTTACATCTATACTATTGGACTAGGTGGGCTGCCCAGCACTATATAAGTGCACTAAACAGGAACGGAGACCCCAGTTTACAAGGCTGCAATTAAAGGGCCTGGCTGCATCCTGTATAAAAATAAAATGTGCAGAATAATATGAGGTATTAGATGATATTTTGGCCAGAATATAGATGCCCACAACCGACGTCAAGGGTCCTCATGTTTGTGGGTCCCTACACTGATTATATAACAACAAAAGAGGAATATAATTTTCTCCAAAAATTCAGCAATTACTTACAGCAACAAGAGGGCAGCAGCTTTAACCTGCCCAGGCCAAAGGATCTACTGCACTGACAAGATGCAGAAAAGCCTCCAATATAGATGGAGGCATCACAGATTATTCTGCACATTATATTTTTATACAGAATGCAGGCAGGCCCTTTAATGTAGGCCTTGCAAACTGGGGTCTCCATTCTTGTGTGGTGCACATATATAGTGCTCGGCAGCCCGCCTAGTCTAATAGTATACTGTATGGGGGTAATTAATAGGCTGCTAGCCAGATACTGTGCACCTACATGTGCGAATGGCGCCCTATACAATTCATCTGTGTGCAATTTTATCATCCAGCAATGGCCCCCTCCATGAATTGGAAGTGTGTGAGTGATTGGCTACTTTTGCACCTGTGATGCCTCCACCTTATTGGGGGTCTTGCTGCATCCTGTTAGTGCATTAGATCCTTTGGCCTGTGCAGGTTAAAACTGGTGCCCTTTTGTTGCTGTAATTAATCTCAGATTACATAGCAAAAACCTGCTAACAAATTCCTTTAGGCCCTGTGCGCACGCTGCGGATTTACCGCAGATTTTGCAGCGGATTTGCCGCAGAATTGCTGCAGAAAATGTGTCTAACATTGCTGCAGTCATTCCACCAGCAAAACCTATGGGTTTTAAAAAATGCTGTGCGCACACTGCATTCTTTTATACCCGCTGATTTACCGCTGCGGAATTAATGAGCATGTCACTTTTTTTCCGCAGGTACCTGCGGTTTTTGCATAGATAATGGTAAAAATCCGCAGGGACCAACCTGTGGAAAATCCGCAGCAAACCGCGGTAAAACTGCATGCGGATTTCGCTGCGTTTTTTTACCGCGGGTGTGGGATTCTTTAAGAGGGTCCGAATTTTTCTTAAGAAAAAGGCACTTTCTAGTGCGCACATGTACCGCCCCCATGCCAGCGGCCGAGCAGCTCGGATCCGGAGCCGTGGTGGCTCGAGGGGTCTCCGGACTCGGGGGGTTCGCGCGGACACTCAAATTAAAAGAAGAGGGGGAGTATGTACAAGGGGATTAGGAAGTTCGTGATGCCACCCACGGTGCGTGGTAATGTGAGGGACCACCGCTGCTGTTGGGGAGCCCGGTGACGATGGTGTAGCAGCAGGATCTTTAACCCCTCCGTGGGTAGGGGGTTTGTGTCCCAGGGCTCGTTGGATGATTGTTGTTTGGGGTGCCATTGGGGATAGGAAAAGGGTTTTTCAGTGTACTCAGTCCTGGAATAACAACACTGACAGCTTGTAAACCATAATTCTGAGCACCACTGCAGCTTTGAGGGAGCACGCTTACGTCCGTGCCCTTGGTGTTGCTGTTAGCCTGTGGCCCTTTTCTTGGCACTTTTGTCTCTATTTGGACCCTTAAGTGTAAAACTCTTCGGGTCCCACTCACCAGTATGGCTAACGGAGTGAGCTTGCTCTCAGGGTTCACGCGTAGGATTTCTTTGCACTGTAGTGGGAAAGTCCTATCCCATCGGTGCGCTAGTACCCTGATTTTGGAGCAGGTTGGGGATGAATCTTGAAGCTTCACCCCCATCGGGAAAAATTACCAGAACGCGTGAAGCTACTTTCCGGCCTAGGGTCCACGTACCCCGTCGTGCCCTCGCCCCTGCCCGGTGATAGCTCAAGGCCGCCGGCTGCCCTCCTTGGCAGTCCGTGCCCCTTGATACAATCCCCTGCGACCGGGGTTCCAGCTCCTACCGGACCTAGACCAACGTCTGCCACCTAGTAACTACAGGAGCCCTGCTCCAGGCCGGTGACCTCTCCCTCTTAGAGAGTCACCTCTGCCTCCTTTCTCCTTCCTCTGCTGGTTCACTTCTCCTCCTTACTTGCTCCACTGTCACTTTCTCACTCTCCCCTACCAACCCCCCAAGTGGGCGGCCATATTCCCTTCAGGCCCCCAAATGGTGTGTCTGGTGGGTACAGTGTAAAGTGTTCCTAGGATTTTGATTGGCTCAGCTGTTAGCAACACCAAAGGACCAGGATCCGTAACTAAGGAGGAGTGGATACTGTGCAGATGGGCAGATTTCACAATACCCTGTGACGACCTGATAGGCCAGGGCGTCACACACATAGTCTAAAGCAGTTATTTAGTCCATTTGTGACCTCTTCTCTTCAATAGGAGCTGATCTTCAGTATCCAGCAGTGCCACTAGTTGTGCTCTTCAGTATCCAGAAGTGCCACTAGTTGTGCTCTTCAATATCCAGCAGTGCCACTAGTTGTGCTCTTCAGTATCCAGCAGTGCCACTAGTTGTGCTCTTCAGTATCCAGCAGTGTCACTAGTTGTGCTCTTCAGTATCCAGCAGTGCCACTAGTTGTGCACACAGACCTGTGGCTTTCCTCTCTGTACAGTTCTTATAACCGGCTGTATTGGGGGTGCTGAGTGTTGGTCCACCAACGTTTATATATTGATGGACATCTCCTTTAAGGCACAACACTTTGTAATTCTTTTATTTAGGCATTGTTAGTTGTACACTGCACTACAGCACATCCTATGGCAAAAGTGGTGCCAAAAGAGGATACCAAACAGTACCTTTCCCCAACATAAAGCCAACCTTGGATTGGGTAAACAGACCAGAATATTTCCAATAGAAAGCAGGGTTTACACACTGCGATCTCGCTAGCGAGATCGCAAGCGATCGTACCCGCCCCTGTCGGATGTGCGATACGGGCAAATAGCTGCCCGTTGCGCACAACCTCGCTTACCCCGTCACACGGACTTACCTGCCCTGCGACGTTGCTCTGGCCCGCGAACCGCCTCCTTTCTAAGGGGGCGGATCGTGCGGCGTCACAGCGACGTCACACGGCAGGCGTCCAATAGAAGCGGAGGGGCGGAGATGAGCGGGACGTAACATCCCGCCCCCCTCCTTCCTTCCGCATTGCCGGTGGAGGCAGATAAGGAGATGTTCCTCGCTTCTGCGGTGTCACACATAGTGATGTGTGCTGCTGTAGGAACGAGGAACAACATCGCTAATAAGCAGAAAACGATTTTTTGTTTCAGGACGACCTCTCAAAAGCAAACGATTTTGACCGCTTTTGTGATCGTTTAAGGTCACTCATAAGTGTCACACACTGCGATATCGTTAATGAAGCCGGGTATGCGTCACTAACAGCGTGACCCCGACGATAAATCATTAACGATATCACAGCGTGTAAAGCACCCTTAAGTCTTCGCTTTTTTTTTATTTAACAAAATTTAGTTCTCACTTATCATAAACTTGTTACAAACAGTATTAAACGTTTTGCCGCATCTTCTTGAAAAGAGAAACGAAAAGTGTATCCGCACCGTCGCATTTACAATCGTGAAATTTTGCACAGACACCTCATGTGACCCAGGTAATGTCGTAGACTATGTTTTGACAGGAAAATTTAACCCCGCGCTTTACAGTTACTCTCCAAAAAACATGCCTCCATTAAAGTAAATGGAGCCTGGAACTACAGGTTATTAGTAGTAGCTGTGATTGGTTGCTATAGGAACAAAAGACATTCATAGTATAAAAAGCTTATATGTGAGGTAATAAGATGTCGGTGGGGAGGACGGATAGAGAGACAGACAGGGAAAGAGACAGACAGAGGCAGACGTGGAAAGAGGCAGACGTGGAAAAAGGCAGACGTGGAAAGAGGCAGACGTGGAAAGAGGCAGACGTGGAAAGAGGCAGACAGACATGCAGATAGAGACAGAGACAGGCAGACAGGGAAGGAGGAGACAGCCAGAGAGACAGACAAAGATAGATGGGGAAAGACACAGACCTTGATGGAGACAGCCGGGGAAAGAGGCAGAGCAATAGAGACAGACAGGAAAAGCCACAGACAAAGAGATGGGGAGACAGACTGGGAAAGAGACAGACCTGGGAAAGAGACAGACCTAGAAAGAGACAGATGGGGAAAGAAACAGAGAGATAGAGACAGACAAAAAAAGAGACAGACAGAGACAGGCAGACGGGGAAAGAGACAGACGGGGAAAGAGACAGACGGGGAAAGAGACAGACGGGGAAAAAGTCTTCGCTTTTATCAATGATCATGATCCATACTTTACCATTATTTTTAAGTAATTGCAAAAAAAAGTGAAAACGTGCTATTATTTAAACTCTATTAAAGCTTTCCCATAAGTAATGTTAATGGTAGCATGAATTCATCAGTGCTTGTATTTATAATGTCTATATAAACATATGAATTTTTATAACATTTTTGTTTGTGACCCGGTGTCTAGTCAAGAGGCTAATGATCTCCAGAAACAGCATCAATGTTCTTGTACGGCTATACCAGTCTACATCTGCAAAAGTGCACATAGTTACACATGAAAGGCCATTGATTAGTAGCCAGCGTGGTAATATTTGCAGTGGCTTACATTGGGAAAGGGGAGCATTTTTTGCAAAGTGTAATTTGGATATGCTTACAAATACAAAGTCCAGAAGTAAAATTTCAAATTTCAGGGTCAGAATATTCTAATGAAATGATGGATTAAGAAGCAGAATTTATATCGGTATTTATTGTTTTTAAAAAGGGCATATAAACTAACTTTTACCCAAATATGCTAGTAAGGAAATATGTACTGCAAGAGTAGCCAATGCAAATGCTATTGGGCCCGAGAAGAAAGTAGTTCGTTTTTGTTTTGGCCCGGGCCGTTCTGCAATTTGAGGATGGAACTGACACTATACAGAATTCACATTAGTGAAGGATGAGGGAATCAGACCACTGAGGATAGAGCATCCTTCTCCCTGAAGAGATCACAGGGTGAATAGATACATAGATTTCAGATATTACGGGTGCAAAAAAAATTAATTAAATATTTTTTTACTGATACAGTCATATGAAAAAGTTTGGGCACCCCTAGTTTAGAAAATGCTCCTTTAATTACAAAAATATACATTATGGTGAATCTTGGAGGGTAAGCGATTTGTACAGTCGTATGAAAAAGTTTGGGCACCCCTATTAATGTTAACCTTTTTTCTTTATAACAATTTGGGTTTTTGCAACAGCTATTTCAGTTTCATATATCTAATAACTGATGGACTGAGTAATATTTCTGGATTGAAATGAGGTTTATTGTACTTACAGAACATGTGCACTCCGCATTTAAACAAAATTTGATCCGTGCAAAAGTATGGGCACCTCAACATAAAAGTGACATTAATATTTTGTTGATCCTCCTTTTGCAAAAATTACAGCCTCTAGTCGCTTCCTGTAGCTCTTAATGAGTTCCTGGATCCTGGATGAAGGTACATTTGACCATTCCTGTTTACAAAACAATTCCAGTGCAGTTAAGTTTGATGGTCGCCGAGCATGGACAGCACGCTTCAAATCATCCCACAGATTTTCAATGATATTCAGGTCTGGGAACTGGGATGGCCAATCCAAAACATTGTAATTGTTCCTCTGCATGAATGCCTGAGTAGATTTGGAGCGGTGTTTTGGATCATTGTCTTGCTGAAATATCCATCCCCTGTGTAACTTCAACTTCGTCATTGATTCTTGCACATTATTATCAAGAATCTGCTGATACTGAGACGAATCCATGCGACCCTCAACTTTAACAAGGTTCCCGGTGCCGGCATTGGCCACACAGCCCCAATGCATGATGGAACCTCCACCAAATTTTACTGTGGGTAGCAAGTGCTTTTCTTGGAATGCCGTGTTTTTTTGCCTCCATGCATAACGCCTTTTTGTATGACCAAACAACTCAATCTTTGTTTCATCAGTCCACGGGACCTTCTTCCAAAATGTAACTGGCTTGTCCAAATGTGCTTTTGCATACCTCAGGCGACTCTGTTTGTGGCGTGCTTGCAGAAACGGCTTCTTTCGCATCACTCTCCCATACAGCTTCTCCTTGTGCAACGTGCGCTGTATTGTTGACCGATGCACAGTGACACCATCTGCAGCAAGATGATGCTGCAGGTCTTTGGAGGTGGTCTGTGGATTGTCCTTGACTGTTCTCACCATTCTTCTTCTCTGCCTTTCTGATATTTTTCTTGGCCTGCCACTACTGGGCTTAACAAGAACTGTACCTGTGTTCTTCCATTTCCTTACTATGTTCCTCACAGTGGAAACTGACAGTTTAAATCTCTGAGACAACTTTTTGTATCCTTCCCCTGAACAACTATGTTGAATAATCTTTGTTTTCAGATCATTTGAGAATTGTTTTGAGGAGCCCATGATGCCACTCTTCATAGGAGATTCAAACAGGAGAACAACTTGCAAGTGGCCACCTTAAATACCTTTTCTCATGATTGGATACACCTGCCTATGAAGTTCAAAGCTCAATGAGGTTACAAAACCAATTTAGTGCTTTAGTAAGTCAGTAAAAAGAAGTTAGGAGTGTTCAAATCAAGAAATTGATAAGGGTGCCCATACTTTTGCACCGGTCAAATTTGAGTTTAAATGCAAATTGCACATTTTCTGTTAGTACAATAAACCTCATTTCAATCCAGAAATATTACTCAGTCCATCAGTTATTAGATATATGAAACTGAAATAGCTGTTGCAAAAACCCAAATTGTTATAAAGAAAAAAGGTTAACATTAATAGGGGTGCCCAAACTTTTTCATATGACTGTATCTAATTGGAATGTTGCATTTTGCAATAATCTGATCAGAGGGGGTCTCACTCCTGTGACCCCCAGTAATCAGCTGTAATTTACCCAGATCTGACAGACGTTCCCCAATGTGTTATGTAAGAACTTCATTTTCAGGAATGACCATGTTGTGGGCGAGGGACAGACCATGGCAGGGGGGCTGTTCGAGACGCTCGGATCCGGGGTCGTGGCGGTGGCTCAAGTGGCAGCCGGACCAGAGCTCGTGCAGCCGTCCGTCGCCCACAAGTAAAAAAGGGGGTTATTTACAGGGGAGAGTTTTTGTCAGTGACGCCACCCATGGGTTGCGGTGATTGTTGGTGACACCGCCGCTGCCAGGTAGGGGAGGTTTTGAATAAAATCACACAGAGTCCAGATAGTAAACCAACTGCCAGTAACCGGTAGCCTCCGGAGGGGTGTGCTCGGGTCCCGCATACCGGTGGACAGAACAGGGGCCCTTCCTCCTGCACTTTAGGTTGGTGTCTTGTGTGTTGACTAGTCTGCATGAAATGGGGAAGTCCACTCCCGGTGACTTTTCTGTGGGAGCTGTGGCCCGCGAGAACTGACCCATGCGATTTTAACAGGCACTTGCAAATGCCCTATCCCCACGTTGGGCTTCCATCTCGCTCTATCTGGGCTGTTAGTGGGACAAGACTTGGAATCTTGTTCCCTGCTGGTTAATTGGAAAGGTGTTTGCAGCTGTCCTTGCCCTAGGGTCGCCCTAGGGTCCAGGCACCCCGACTGTGCACGGCCTCCGGACCGGATTCCCGCTGTCGGCACCTGCAGGCTACAACCCTGCCCCGGTCCACTTAAGGTCTCCCGCGACCGGATTTGCGTCGCCTGTGGCCCTGCTCTGCCGTCTGCCACCTAGTCAGCTTAGGTAGCCCAGGAGCTACAACCCCCGACTACCACTTCACTCCTCTCCTTTCCACTGTCCAAACTAGACTGTCGTGTTCCCTCCCCTTTACACCTCAGAACCCCTAGGTGGGGGTCACCATCTGCCTGGCCCCGCCCACTGGTGTGTCCCTATTGTCCTTGGGGGGGTGACTAGGCTTTGTGGCTGGTGTATGTACCTGTGTGGGGTTGTGTTGGAAGGCCAAGGAGGAGAGAGTCCTGCATCTGGAAGATGGATGCAGTCTCCTGTGACAACCTGATTTTGTCAGGGCGTCACAACCAGATAAAAGCAGATTCTAGAGATGGCATATCTGCCTGACATTTACACTTTTTTATCTCAAGAATATCCAGAATCTTCTAAAGTTCCAGTTCTTCAGAGGATGTAGCAAGGTGAATTCAGAAGTGAGTTGAGCGGTTCTTATGCAGCACAGACAGGTGGCGCTGGGGCAGCAGGGCGATCAAGTTGGGACCGTGGTGGCAGAAGTGGAACAATGGTAACTGGAGTAGCAGAGAAATTTCAATGCCGTGGAACTGATGTGGCATAGGTGAGTTGTAGTGGTGGTTCAAAGCAGTGTCATAATGTCTATGGGATAGCGGAGAACTGGGGCTCTTGAGCTGTCCCTCAAGTTATGGGACCCTATGCTATTCCTAATCTCAGGGATACTCCTGATGGTGGAGAGGTCTGAGTCTCATTCCTGGTCCTGCTCTTCCCCAAGGGTGAGACAGGTCAGAAGTGTGATAAAACTCACAGATAAAGACTAACAAGGGAAAACAAAAACTGTGTCACACAGCACGCACACACAAAGGTAAAGACAATAAGAGATTCAGGAGGAACTATAAGAGCAAGAAAAGAAGATACAAAACAACAGGAGTAAACTACACAAGCACACCAAGCAAAAACCACAACATTCGCCAGCAAATTTGGAACACCACACCTCACAGACCAACAAAGACAAACTGTAGCTGGCATGGGTGGGAGGATTCCACCAGCATAAATGGGAGGGGAGTAGATGTGATAGGCCTCCCCACAACATGTGATCAAACTATCAAGCAAAATAGCAGAGATTAACTCTTGGAAGCCTGCCTATCAGCACACAGCAAGTTGACGCCCGAGTCTGCTTATGTTGATCACAGAAACCAGAGAAATCATCGGATGAAGTGTTAGAATCTGCAATCTGAATAGAGGCCAACGCCGCCATGACAGTCAGCACAGTTTGTGCAGAACTCCCTGTGACATGAAGGGAGGCTAGCAAAATGATGTGCTGTAGTATAGCAGAGGCTTGTCAACAAAATGAGTACATTGTAGTATAACTGGTGCAATTATGTAGCAGAGTTGAATAAGTGGTGTAATAGAGCTGAGCAAGCAACTGAGTTAAATGTGGCAGAGCAGCACAGTGATGTAGCAGAGATGAGTTTGTACAGAGTCCAATGTGGCAGAACATCACAAATATGTTGCAGGGCGCAGAGTAGCAGCATGAACGACTACTACTCTGGAAGAGAGATGTCACAGAAGAGCATTGGGATGCTGCAGAGAAGTAGGAGGACTAGACAGCAGAAGATGAAGGATGCTGCACCCAGTACTGGATCAAGAAAAATTAACATCGGGTTTTTGCATTATGCTTCATGGATTGTCATCAGAGTCCCAACAAAACATGGTATTTAGAAAACAGATCTAGGGGGTAAACTTGCAGAGGATCTGTCACTAGTTAAAGGGAACTTGTCACCAGTTTTTCAGCCTATAAACTGCGGCCACCACCACTAGGCTCTTATATACAGCATTCTAACATGCTGTATATAAGAGCTCAGGCCACTGTGACAGCATAAAAAACACTTTATAATACTTACCTAGAAAGTCGCTCCTGTGCACAACAGTCAGATGGGTGGCGCTGTTCTCCGGGACCGACGCCTCCTTTTTCGGCCATCTTGGTCTTCCTCCTTCTGAAGCCTGTGTGCATGACGCGTCCTACTTTATATACACAGGCCGGTATTGAGGTTCTGCGCAGGCGCACTTTGATATGCCCCGAGCAAGGCAGATCAAAGTATTGTAGTGTGCCTGCGCGGGAACGGCGAGTGTGTATGACATATGATGCTTCATGCACACAGGCTTCAGAAGGAGGAAGAACAAGATGGTCCAAAGAGGAAGCGCCGGCACCAGAGAACGAAGACGCCCATCTGACCCAAATCCACCACAGCGCGACCGTTAGATGAGTATTATAAAGTGTTTTTTATACTCTACATAGCGGCCTGGGCTCTTATATACAGCATGTTAGAATGCTGTATATAAGAGCCCGATGGGGGTGGCTGCAGCTTATAGGCCGAAAAACTGGTGACAGGTTCCCTTTAAATACCTTTCAAAAATCCCTGATCTCCCCTTATTTTTGTTGAAATGTATTGCTTTGGAGTGCAGACTGTGATATCTCTGCTTATAGAGACCCACCAAATGTATGGAGGAAGGTGTTGTGGTCAGATGAGACCAAAATTTAACTTTGTAGCCACCAAGGTAAACAATATATCTGGCGCCAAACACCACAACTCATCACCCCAAGAACAACTAGGCGTTTGTTCATAACCTTCTTTTGGGGCATGCACTTTGGCAACTCCTTCCTAGACACTGCCAATCATTGCCCCGCAGCTGATCTAACAGTCTCACACATTGGCGACCTGTGATTGGCAGCGTCTGGAAGGAAGGGGTAAAAGCGCATGCCACCAAGGAGACTGAAGAAACTCCCAGTTGCACTACAAGCAGAGATATCACATACTGTGCTCCAAAAGCAACAAACAAATATCTTTACAAAGGGTATTAGGTCTCCCAACAAAATACTGTAATGCTACCACCAGGGGGCGCAGGTGTGACACCTTGGCCTATCAGGTCTTCACAGGGTATTGTGCAATCTGCCCTTCAGCACAGTATCCACCCTCCTTGGTTATGGGTCCTGGTCCTTTGGTGTTGCAAACAGTTAAAGTCAATCAAAACCCTAGGAACACTTTGCACTGAACCTACCAGACACACCATTGGGGGGCCTGAAGGGAATAGGGCCGCCCACATGGGGGGTTGGTAAGGGGAGAGTGGAAAAGTGACAGTTGAGCTGTGGAGCTGTGAAGTGTTGGAGGGAGGAGAATGGAGTCGAGAGGAGCAGGGCTCCTGTGTACTAGGTGGCAGACGTTGGTCTGGGCCTGGTAGGAGCTGGAACCCCGGTCGCAGGGGATAGGGTCAAGGGGCACGGACTGCCGAGGAGGGCGGCCGGCAGCCTTGAGCTATCACCGGGCAGGGGTCAGGGTACGACGGGGTATGTGGACCCCAGGCTGGGAAGTAGCTTCACGCAGCCCGGCAATTTACTTCAAGTGTCATCCCCAACCCGCTTCAAAATCGGGGTACTATCGCACCGATGGGATAGGACTTTCCCAAAACAGTCCAAAGAAATCCTACGCGTGAACTCTGAGAGAAAGCTCACTCCGTTAGTCACACGGGTGAGCGGGACCCGACAAGTTTTAGGCTTTACGATCCAACAGAGAAAACACAAGTGCCATGCCAGGAGAGGGCTATGGACCAACAGCAACACCAAGGGCACGGACCCAAGCGTGCTCCCTCCCAGCTGCAGTGGTGCTCGGAACGTTGGTTTACAAGCTGTCGGGGTGGTTATTTCAGGACTGCGTGAGTACACTGCAAATCCCTCTCCTACATCCCAATGGCACCCCTACATCACCATCACCAGGCTCTAGGGGCAAACACCCCCTACCCACGGAGGGGTTAAAACACCGAGCTGCCATCCCATTGCCACTGGGCCCCCATCAACAGCAGCGGTGGTACCTCAACTTACCACGCACCTTGGGTGGTGACACGAACTTTCCTAATCCCGTGTATATACTCCCTTACCCTCCCTTTTTAATTTGAGTGTCTGCGCGGGACCCCCGGGTCCGGAGACCCCTCGAGCCACCGCGGCTCTGGATCCAAGCGGCTCGGCTGCTGCTACGGGGGCGGTACACAGGAGAGATGTAGAGCTCCTAGATGTCATGTGGCGTCTGCCCACTAGATGTCACCTGTACCTAGACAGGGAGGTATCAGAATGGTTGTACAAGCTGAGAGTCAGAGTCGGGAGGTCACGTCAGTGCAAAGGAGGAAGAGAAGCCAAAGTTACATGGAAGCCTAAAGTCGGTGGGAGGTAACGTCAGGTATAGATGGGGAGCAAAACCATAGTCATAGAGCAAGCCGAGGTCAGAAGCCAAAGGGGAACGTAATTATAAAAGGGGGGAAAGCAGGACTGAGGAAACCAGACAAATGGAGGGTCAGAAAGTCAGGGAGCAGAGACAAAACTGACGGAGCGGTAGACAGGGAGAGGAGTTGGGGTAGTGGGACGAGGATCAGAACAAACTCACGGGAACCAGAAGCCGCATTGCAGAGCAGGAACCATCACTGGCGAACTTCCGGTGGAAACCGCCCAAAGATAAAGCAAGGCGATTACCAGAACGAGGCACCAAACAAGCCCCGTCCACCGGAAAAGGCCCATGGAATACAAACAACCGAGCAATGGATAAAACCAAATGGCTCTGAAAGGAGCAGAGCCAAAGGTGAATCGTGACAAATACATTAAACAGTAAATTTACTCAGGGCAGCTAATTGTAAGATACTAAATTGCTGGCTGTGCTTCGGTTCATCAGAGCAAAAAGAAATGACTAAGCTGTACTTATTATAGGGTGGTCGTAGATCTATTTATCTGATGGCACTAAAAATCCTTTATACTTTTCCTACACATCCAATCCATATACATTGGGGGAGGTTACAAGGTTAAAAGTCAGAAGAGCCATATATAAAACTTACAGTAGTTTAGAAAATGCTCCTTTAATTACAAAAATATACATTTTGGTGAATCTTGGAGGGTAAGTGATTTGTACAGTCATATGAAAAAGTTTGGTCACCCCTATTAATGTTAACCTTTTTTCTTTATAACAATTTGGGTTTTTGCAGCAGCTATTTCAGTGTCATATATCTAATAACTGATGGACGAAGTAATATTTCTGGATTGAAATGAGGTTTATTGTACTAACAGAAAATGTGCAATCCGCATTTAAACTAAATTTGACAGGTGCAGAAGTATGGGTACCTCAACATAAAAGTGACATTAATATTTTGTAGATCCTCCTTTTGCAAAAATAACAGCCTCTAGTCGCTTTCTGTAGCTTTTAATGAGTTTCTGGATGAAGGTATATTTGATCATTCCTGTTTACAAAACAATTCCAGTTCAGTTAAGTTTGATGGTCGCCGAGCATGGACAGCCGCTTCAAATCATCCCACAGATTTTCAATGATATTCAGGTCTGGGGACTGGGATGATCATTCTAGAACATTGTAATTGTTCCTCTGCATGAATGCCTGAGTAGATTTGAAGCGGTGTTTTGGATCATTGTCTTGCTGAATATCCATCCCCTGCGTAACTTCAACTTCGTTACTGATTCTTGCACATTATTGTCAAGAGTCTGCTGATACTGAGTTGAATCCATGCGACCTTCAGCTTTAACAAGATTCCCGGTGCCGGCATTGGCCACACAGCCCCAATGCATGATGGAACCTCCACCAAATTTTACTGTGGGTAGCAAGTGCTTTTCTTGGAATGCCGTGTTTTTTTGCCTCCATGCATAATGCCTTTTTGTATGACAAAACAACTCAATCTTTGTTTCATCAGTCCACAGGACCTTCTTCCAAAATGTAACTGGCTTGTACAAATGTGCTTTTGCATACCTCAGGCGACTCTGTTTGTGGCGTGCTTGCAGAAACGGCTTCTTTCGCATCACTCTCCTATACAGCTTCTCCTTGTGCAAAGTGTGCTGTATTGTTGACCGATGCACAGTGACACCATCTGCAGCAAGATGATGCTGCAGGTCTTTGGAGGTGGTCTGTGGATTGTCCTTGACTGTTCTCACCATTCTTCTTCTCTGCCTTTCTGATATTTTTCTTGGCCTGCCACTTCTGGGCTTAACAAGAACTGTACCTGTGTTCTTCCATTTCCTTACTATGTTCCTCACAGTGGAAACTGACAGTTTAAATCTCTGAGACAACTTTTTGTATCCTTCCCCTGAACAACTATGTTGAATAATCTTTGTTTTGAGATCATTTGAGAGTTGTTTTGAGGAGCCCATGATGCCACTCTTCATAGGAGATTCAAATAGGAGAACAACTTGCAAGTGGCCACCTTAAATACCTCTTCTCATGATTGGATACACCTGCCTATGAAGTTCAAAGCTCAATGAGGTTACAAAACCAATTTAGTGCTTCAGTAAGTCAGTATAAAGTAGTTAGGAGTGTTTAAGACAAGAAATTGATAAGGGTGCCCATACTTATGCACCTGTCACATTTAGTTTAAATGCAGATTGCACATTTTCTGTTAGTACAATAAACCTCATTTCAATCCAGAAATATTACTCAGTCCATCAGTTATTAGATATATGAAACTGAAATAGCTGTTGCAAAAACCCAAATTGTTATAAAGATAAAAGGTTGTAATAGGGGTGCCCAAACTTTTTCATATGACTGTATACTTGCTGTCACGTGCTGACTAGACTCGGCTGGTTTCTCTCAATACGAGAATTTACCAATTATTATATTGGTTTATTACTATTTCTGGCTTCTATTTTGTTGGCTATATAGTTCTCATTGTGCGCAATGTTGTGTAAAGGAACATTGCCACCACCGATGCTGATGTAGTACCTGGTAATCCAAATAGAAGTCAATGGGAAATGCAAGCATTTTTGGGGAAAATCTTCCAAAAAAAATGCTTGTTTCCCACTGACTTCCATTATAATCGGTACACGAGTAGAGCCCATCTGAGCGTCCGACTGTTTGTAACAAGTACGAGGCACCGTAGCACGGTAGCGGTCGTTCATCACTAATCACCCCTAAATAGTCTAAGTTGGGAAGTGAAATGAGAAAAATATATGTAAAAATGAAATTTATGGGGTAAAATAAATAAAATTGCTATGTGCATATGTATTCACCCTTTGGCTATTAGGCTGCAAGCAATTACCTTCACAAGTCACATGCTTAGTGAAAGGAAGTCTACGTGTGTAATCTAAGTATACCAAGGTCTGAGTATATACACACACCATTTCTGAAATTTCACAGAGGCTGCAACACCATTAAGCAAGTGGCCCCATTAATCAAACACCATGAAGACCAAGGAGGTCTCCAAACTAGTCAGAGATAAAGTTTTTGAGAAGAACAAGACAGCGCTGGATTCTAAAAAATATCCCGATCTCTGATGATTAACTGGAGCATCATCAAAACCGTTATCATCAAATGGAAAAAACATAATACCACAACAAACCCAACAAGGGAGGGCCGCCCAACAAAACTCTCAGCCCAGGCAAGGAGGTCATAAATGAGAGAAGCAGCACAGAGACCAAAAGTAACCCTGAAAGAGTGTACCGCAATAAGCCGTACACTCTATAGAGCCGTCCTTTATGGAAGAGTGGCCATAAGAAAGCCTTTACTTACAGCCAAAAATTGGAAGGCTTATTTTGCATTTGCCAAAAAATATGTGGGAGACTCTCCAAATGTATGGAGGAAGGTACTACGGTCAAATGAGACCAAAGTTTAACTTTTTGTCCACCAAGGTAAATGCTATATCTGGCATCAAACCAACACAGCTCATCTCCCCAAGAACGCCATCCCCACAGTGAAACACGGTGCTGGCAGCATCAGGCTGTGAGGAAGTTTTTCCACAGCAGGGACAGGGAAAATGGTTCAAGTCGAGAGAAACATGAACTGGTGCAAAATGCTGGGATAGTCTGAGCAAACCCTGTTTGTCAGTGATTTGAGACTGGGACGTATATTCCCCTTCCAAAAAGACAATGACCCAAAGCTACTGCTAAAGCAACACTCAAGTGGTTTAAGAAGAAATGTCTAAATGTATTGGAGCGACCGAGTCACAGCCCTGACCTTAATCCAATTGAGAATATGTGGTCCGACTTTGTTGTTCACCAGAGGAAACCATCTAACTTGAAGGAACTGGAGCAGTTTTGTCTTGAGGAATGGGAAAAAATCCCAGTGGCAAAATGTGGAAAGCTCACAGAGACGTAGGGGTACTTTACACGTTGCAACATCGTTACCGATATATCGTCAGGGTCACGTCGTTAGTGACGCACATCCGGCGCCGGTAACGACATCGATGCGATGGGGCGGGTGATATCGCGCTCGACATCGCTAGCCGATGCTAGCGATGTCGCAACGTGTAAAGTATCCCTAAAAACGACTTGTAGCTGTAATTGTCACAAAAGGAGGCTTTACAAAGTAACAACTTTAGGGGAGTGAATAGATATGCACACTGAAGTCTTCAGTTACTTTGTCCTATTTGTTGTTTGCTTTACAATAAAAATAACAAATATTCACAGTTGTAGGCATAATCTGTACATGAACTGATACAAACCCTAAAAAAATAACAAAAAAAACAAGAAGAAACAGTGAAATTCCAGCTAGTGAGGTAGCAAAACACGAATAATGCCAAGGGCGTGAATACTTTTGCAAGGCACTGTATATATTACACGGTAGTTTATATGTACCCTAAAGCAGTTTTAAAAAATACGATACAATTTGTAGCATATAACATACAGCTTCTTTCAGCCACGTTAAGTGAGAAAAAAAAGTTATGTCTGCTGAAAAGCAGAAAGGCAAAAACAAAAAAAAGAAAATTGTCCGGTCAAAAAGGCGCTTTCAGGCCTGGTCATTAAGGGGTTAAAGGCAATGTATACCTTTGCACATATTTTTTAATAGTTCATTTGTTTCCTAAATGCATTGTTAAGCAATTTTGTAGAATATTCTAAAATGTTGCTGCTGCATAGTGCCTATAGTCCTTTATCTAGATGAGTGCTGTTCAAAAATATTGCAAATCTATCAGAGCTCCAGCTCCTGGTTCAGACAAAAAAAAAAAAAAAGGACTGTACATGGATGACAAGTGAGAAAATAATCATACAAGTTTTGTAGATGAAATTTTAATAATTTTTTTATACGCTCGTGAACTTTGTCTAAAGCTGGCGGCACACGCGTCGATATGTCGTGCGATCGCATCCGCCCCCATCGTTTGTGCGTCACGGGCAATTTGTTGCCCGTGTCGCACAAAGTTGTTACCCCCTGTCACACGTACTTACCTCCCGAACGACCTCGCTGTGGACGGCGAAAATCTTCTTCCTGAAGGGGGAGGGACGTTCAGCGTCACAGCGACGTCACACAGCGTCCGCCCAATAGAAGCGGAGGGGCGGAGATGAGCGGGACGTAACATCCCGCCCACCTCCTTCCTTCCGCATTGCCGGCCGCCGCAGGTAAGCTGCAGTTCGTCGTTCCCGAGGTGTCACACGGAGCGATGTGTGCTGTCTCGGGAACGATGAACAACCGGCGCGCAGAAGGAGGAACGAGTTTATGAAAATGAGCGACATGTCAACGAGCAATGATAAGGTATTTTTGCTTGTCAACAGTCGCTCGTAGTTGTCACACGCTACAATATGTCAGATGATGCCGGATGTGCGTCACGGAATCCGTGACCCCGACGACATATCGCCCGATATATCGTAGCGTGTGACGGGGCCTTTAGGCCTCTTTCACACATCAGTTTTTTGCTGTCAGGAACAATCCGGTTTGTGAATGATGCAACGCATCCGTCGCAGATTGTGACAAAACTGGTGCGACAGATCCGGTTGTACCACTTTTTTTCTGACCAGAAATGAATTTACATCTCATCTGAGCATGCTCAGTTAAAAAAAACGGATCCGTCGGTGGAATGCGTTTTTTGCCACATTACGACAGATCTGGCGTCCATAGGCTTTCATTATACAATTCGCCGCACGGGGCTGGATCCGACACGGTGCGTTTTTTTTGCCGGTTACAAAAGCATTCCATTGTGCGTCCTTTCCGGCAGCTGGACAAGTAAATTTCGCCAGATCCGGCGCATGCCGGATGAAATGCGAGGCCATGTGGTATAATCCGGCGCTAATACAGGTCTATGAGAAAAAAAACGGATCCGGCGGCAACAGACACCGGATCTGTTTTTTCTACAAATTGCAGAATTGTGCCTGATAGCAAAAAACTGATGTGTGAAAGAAGCCTTAAGTCCACTTTATACGCTGCGGCATCGCCAGCGATGTCGCTAACGATCACACCCGCCCCCGTAGTTTGTGCGTCACGGGCAAATCGCTGCCCGTGGCGAACAATATCGCTAGTACGTGTCACACGCACATACCTTCCTAACGACGTTGCTGTGGCCGGCGTACAAACTTTTTTTTAAGGGGCCGGTTCGTGCAGCGTCACAGCGACGTCACACAGCAGGCAACCAATAGAAGTGGAGGGGCGGAGAGCAGCCGCATTAACGTCACTCCCACCTCGTTGTCGGAGGACGCAGGAACGCTGTTGTTCGTCGTTCCCGGGGTGTCACAAGTAGCAATGTGTGCTGCCTCAGGAACGACGAACAACCTGCGTCCAGAACAAGGAACGACATTTGGGAAATGAACGACGTGTCAACGATCAACAATTAGGTGAGTATTTCTGATCGTTAACACTCGCTCATAGGTGTCACACGCAACAACGTCGCTAACGACGCCGGATGTGCGTCTCGAATTCCGTGACCCCAACGACATATTTTTAGCGATATCGTTGCGTGTAAAGCCCCCTTTAGATGTAGTATAAGGAAGGAGAAGGGGAATGTATACAGATTTCAATAATATGGAGAGGGGGTAAAGCATCTATAATCCCAGGGAGGACAGAAGAAAATAAAGTCATAGGAAAAGAGAAAAGCAGATTCAGAGCAAACAAGTTCAGAAGAAGACATGCTTATTGGAGCTAATGAAAGCAGCATCCTGGATTTAAACAGGGCTCATACTCAGCCTATATTACTGGGAGGGATACTCCGACAACAGAAAAATCTGAAATTTGGATGAGGCTGCAAACATCATATCTGCAGGTCTGAAAATTAAAGGAGAAATAAAGATTGGAGACTGAAACTTAGTGCTATTTTCATTCAAGTTGCTTTGTTGGCTGTGCAACATGCAGCAGTCCATGGTGTGGTTATTGTGCTGTGCAGAAATTTCCTGATTGTCTGTTTACTTCCTCCCTCTTACGTTATTTTCCCCAGTGCATGTTTAGCGGCTTCTTTATGTTTGATTGCTGTGTGCGAGTTTTAGTTTTTTCCCCTGTCCGTGTTTAGTTGTGGGGGTTTGTGACTACGGTCTCGGCTCACCCCTTGGGTGGAGGAGGGGGAGGTAAGTTACATCAGGGCTTGGCCAGGAGTTAGGATCGAGCTGGTGACTCAGCCCTTGCAACCATCAAGTGTATCTCTGAGTGAGCTAAGGGACAGCGTAGGGTCCCCAGTCTGAGGGTCAGCCTAGGTGTCCCAGTCCTGTCAATAGTTCCCCGTGACAGGGAAATTTCGACAACAGTCACAAACTTGGAGGTGTCAGCAGGATGGAGAGCTTGTTTAGGTTGGGAATAGATGGGAATGGTGCTGGAAATGCGAGAAGTGAAATATGTCTGTTGTAAATTCTATGGACGAGTTGTGGATGGAACAATACATTTTCATGATAGTCTTTCATGATGGTCTGGAATACGTGGAAAAAAACAAAGTGTGAATGACTCTAATCAGAAAGGATGTTACCTATGAGTTATTATGTCTAATATATAAAGCTGAATGTGTGTATGTATGTGTGTGTGTATGTCCGGGATTGGCATCTGCACCGTCGCAGCTACAGCCACAAAATTTTGCACACTCACACGTCTGGACCCCGAGCGCATCATAGGCTATGTTTTGAGGGGAAATTTTAACCCCGCGCTTTACAGTTATTCGCCAAAAAGCCTGCCTCAATTAAAGCGAATGAAGCTGGGAGCCACAGTACAGCCATAACTTCAGAAGAATGCGCAGCCACGCCCTTATATGGAATGTTGGCGTGTCACAATGCAGCCAGGGAAAGAGACAGGGTAAAAAACAGACATAGACAGGGCAAGAGATAGACACAAAGAGACAGACACAGACAAAGAGACAGACTGACAGGGAAAGAGACAGACAGGGAAAGAGAGAGAAAGGTTAAGAGACAGACACAGACAGGTAAAGAGACAGACACAGACAAAGAGACAGAGACAGACACAGGGAAACAGACAGGTGGAAAGAGAGGGAAAGAGACAGACAGGGTAAGAGACAGACAAAGAGACAGACACAGGGAAAGCCACAGAGGGAAAGAGACAGACAGGGAAAGAGAGGGAAAGAGACAGAAAGGGAAAGAGACAGAGATAGACAAAGAGGGAAAGAGATTGAGACAGACGGAGAAAGAGACAGACAGTCAGAGACAGACAGGGAAAGAGACAGACAGACAAAGAGATAGAGAGAGAGAGACAGAGAGATATATACAGAGGGGGAGACAGACAGAGAATGGGAGAGAAACAGAGAGACAGTTACTATCCCGGGAATGTTAATACATTCTATTTTGTTAACAACAGTTATTTACCCGGGCGAAGCCGGGTAGTACAGCTAGTACTGTATATAACTGTACTGCTCTGTGATGAATCCCCAACTATGCCACTGCTCCCAAAAATAGGTGTGAACCTGTAACGTCTGTCTGAGGCCACAGACTTAAAAAGGCTACCTCAGACAGACTTGGCACAAGTCACTGCGTTTATTAGAATCCAGAAAAACCCTGACACTCTTTAACCCCTATACAAGGATCTGGATTTACAACAGGGTCCAGTGGATTGATAAATGCGGAAGGGCTGCCCTTCGGAGGTGCGAACCAACCAGAGGCAGGAATAATCGCCAGGGTCTAACCTGGGAGGTCACATAAAGGACAAAATCAGGATCTGTAGGAGTAGTCAGGTCAAAACCAAGAGAGCAATAAGGTATAAAATAATCAGGCAGGAGAAGCGTCAATAAACAAGCCAAAGTCAAATCAGGAAAACACCAATACTGGACAGGAGAAACAAACACATACCAAACCAGGGAAGCACAAGCTATATCTGGCATCTTTCAGCAGTACACTGGAAGCTTTAGGAGGGTGTGGTGTCTTCTAATAGTCTGAAGCCAGAAGCTGATGACTACAGCTGGACAGCACACACACCCATTTTGTTAGACTGGAGAGTACTGCAGGTCCCAGCAACTCTAACCTTAGTGCATGGACCGAGCTAGCGTTGTCTAAAAATTCTGGCCTGACTTATCTATCACCAGCACTACCTACAGAGTGAATATGGCAACGCCTGACGGCAGGAGCAGGCAAGTACAGAAACCGCACAAGGACAGAAACCAACAGCAAGGACTCCAGCAGCTCCTTCCACCTCCAGGCCAAGCATCAAAATGAGATTTGAGAATAACCGACACCCTCTGCTGGGAGCAGAGGGTATATAAAAGGGACTGGCCCCAAACCGTAAACACCTGACCAGGAGTCAGAAGATGCCTGCAAGAAAAACTTATATTAACTCTTGCCACACCCAAAGAAAGGAAACACGTTAATACAGTTAGGTCCAGAAATATTTGGACAGTGACACAAGTTTTGTTATTTTAGCTGTTTACAAAAACATGTTCAGAAATACAATTATATATATAATATGGGCTGAAAGTGCACACTCCCAGCTGCAATATGAGAGTTTTCACATCCAAATCGGAGAAAGGGTTTAGGAATCATAGCTCTGTAATGCATAGCCTCCTCTTTTTCAAGGGACCAAAAGTAATTGGACAAGGGACTATAAGGGCTGCAATTAACTCTGAAGGCGTCTCCCTCGTTAACCTGTAATCAATGAAGTAGTTAAAAGGTCTGGGGTTGATTACAGGTGTGTGGTTTTGCATTTGGAAGCTGTTGCTGTGACCAGACATGCGGTCTATGGAAATCTCAATTGAGGTAAAGCAGAACATCCTGAGGCTGAAAAAAAAAGAAAAAAATCCATCAGAGAGATAGCAGACATGCTTGCAGTGGCAAAATCAACAGTCGGGTACATTCTGAGAAAAAAGGAATTGACTGGTGAGCTTGGGAACTCAAAAAGGCCTGGGCGTCCACGGATGACAACAGTGGTGGATGATCGCCGCATACTTTCTTTGGTAAAGAAGAACCCGTTCACAACATCAACTGAAGTCCAGAACACTCTCAGTGAAGTAGGTGTATCTGTCTCTAAGTCAACAGTAAAGAGAAGACTCCATGAAAGTAAATACAAAGGGTTCACATCTAGATGCAAACCATTCATCAATTCCAAAAATAGACAGGCCAGAGTTAAATTTGCTGAAAAACACCTCATGAAGCCAGCTCAGTTCTGGAAAAGTATTCTATGGACAGATGAGACCAAGATCAACCTGTACCAGAATGATGGGAAGAAAAAAGTTTGGAGAAGAAAGGGAACGGCACATGATCCAAGGCACACCACATCCTCTGTAAAACATGGTGGAGGCAACGTGATGGCATGGGCATGCATGGCTTTCAATGGCACTGGGTCACTTGTGTTTATTGATGACATAACAGCAGACAAGAGTAGCCGGATGAATTCTGAAGTGTACCGGGATATACTTTCAGCCCAGATTCAGCCAAATGCCGCAAAGTTGATTGGACGGCGCTTCATAGTACAGATGGACAATGACCCCAAGCATACAGCCAAAGCTACCCAGGAGTTCATGAGTGCAAAAAAGTGGAACATTCTGCAATGGCCAAGTCAATCACCAGATCTTAACCCAATTGAGCATGCATTTCACTTGCTCAAATCCAGACTTAAGACGGAAAGACCCACAAACAAGCAAGACCTGAAGGCTGCGGCTGTAAAGGCCTGGCAAAGCATTAAGAAGGAGGAAACCCAGCGTTTGGTGATGTCCATGGGTTCCAGACTTAAGGCAGTGATTACCTCCAAAGGATTCGCAACAAAATATTGAAAATAAAAATATTTTGTTTGGGTTTGGTTTATTTGTCCAATTACTTTTGACCTCCTAAAATGTGGAGTGTTTGTAAAGAAATGTGTACAATTCCTACAATTTCTATCAGATATTTTTGTTCAAACCTTCAAATTAAACGTTACAATCTGCACTTGAATTCTGTTGTAGAGGTTTCATTTCAAATCCAATGTGGAGGCATGCAGAGCCCAACTCGCGAAAATTGTGTCACTGTCCAAATATTTCTGGACCTAACTGTATGTAGTCTAGTAGACTCTACTCCTTATCTTGTCAAGAGTCAGCCATGACAGGCCCCGAACGATCATCTATTCTGTTCTTCTTTTCCGGATAAAGAGTTATCCAGGATTTTGGTTATTTTTTTCTTATGGGGTTAAGCACTTACAGGCAGGTCGTTCCTAACTACTTGCTTGTTGACCTCTCTGAGCCAGTAAAGATCATCTCTCGGTAGAACAGGTAGGTAGTTAGCAACTACCTGCCTGTAAGTTCTTAGCCACCTAGGAAAAAAAATAACCGAAGTCCCTTTAAGGATCAAATAAGAAAAAACTCAATAATTATAATTTTCAGCTAAGGATAAAACGATCTCTGAGTGTTCCTTTTGTCATATACTGACATCATTGACGGATGAAGTATACCAATAAACATTTTTATTCCAGGGCCCTAAAGAAAGTTTTTTGAGCTGAAACTTGCTGACTTCTAAAAATCCCATGTGACCTTACCCTTTATGTGACTTCGGCCCACGTCCCCTCTAATTCCACCAAAAAGTAACAGATATGGAGTTGAATGAGGTGGAGGGTCTACTTCAGCAATAAGTAAGGGCTGCCTTTCTACAAAAGGGTTCATGGCCAGGTCTCCACCAGGTGAGATCAGATAAGACTCAAATGGCTTTTAGTCTCTCTGAACATCTGTTTAATTGCTGACAGGAGACACATTTTATTGAGCCCAGAGATTTACTAGAAACCTGTTCAATGTGTAATAAAGTAACAAACAAGGGAATTTTCATGTTGTTCTCTTTTCAGACGTTTTATGGGAGATTGACATAATTGCTGTTTCGAGTGACCTCCTACAATTGAGAATGTGATTGGTATCACTGCCATGACATCATTTTGGATAAAATTGCATCCGTATCCATGCTCCATGATAAAATTCACATTGTGTGAGTCATTCAACTTTGTTATCACCTTTGCTTTCCCGCTTACTATAAAGTCCCCATTACTGTATGTGAAAACACGACATTATAAAAGCTTTCTAGCTTTTGTCCAAAGTCTATTGACTGCATTCATCATAGAGTTGAGGAGCCGATAGCTCGGAAAATGGACAGTAACCAATGACCAAGTTGTACAATTACCCATCCAGATGACAGAGATTCAATCTTTGTATAGATACTATATGTTACACAGACTTTTGCATGAATTTCGCCAACTGTCATTGTGGCGTTAAGGCCGCTTTACACACTACGATTTATCTGACGATATGTCGTCGAGGTCACGGTTTCGTGACGCACTTCCGTCATCGTTAGCGGCGTCGTTGCGTGTGACACCTACGTGCGACTCCGAACGATCGCAAATAGGGTGAAAATCGTTGATCGTTGACACGTCGTTCAGTTTCAAAATATTGTTCGTCGTTTGGAACTCAGCAGACATATTGCTACGTTTGACACCCTGCCAACGACGAACAACATCCACACGACCGCCTTGGTCAAACAATATATATCGCTGAACGATGTAGCGTCATTTGTGAGATGTGTACGTGTGACCGCTACAAAACGACCTATGAGCGATCTCGGCAAATTGTAACAACAATCTGGGCGTGTCACATCACTAACGAGATCGCTAGCGATATCGTTGTGTGTAAAGCAGCCTTTAAGCCTGCTTTACATGTTGCAATTTCGCATACAATATCGCATACGATTTGCAACGCCCCCATCGTATGTGTGGCACGTTCAATTTGTTGAACGTGCCGCACAAACGATTAACCCCCGTCACATGTACTTACCTTCCATACGACCTCGATGTGGGCGGCGAACGTCCACTTCCTGGAGTGGGAGGGACGTTCGGCACGTCACGGGGCAGCCGGCCAATAGAAGCGGAGGGGCGGAGCTGAGCGGGACGTAAACATCCCGCCCACCTCCTTCCTTCCGCATTGTTTGCTGGGAGCCGCAGGACGTAGGTAAGCTCTGTTCATCGTTCCTGGGGTGTCACACACTACGATGTGCGCTACCCCGGGTACGATGAACAACCTAACGTAAGTTCTAAAGGTACGATTTTATGCGATGAACGTTTTAATGTTCAATCGCAATCGCACGTACCTGTCACACACTGCAATGTACTTACAATGCCAGATGTGCGTCACTTACGACGTGACCCCGCCGAGACATTGTAAGATACATTGCAGCGTATAAAGCAGGCTTAAGGCTCTATTCATTGCAGATTCTGATGTGGGCTGATTCATAGGTAGGCTAGCAAGAGTTAACTTCTACAAGCCTGCTTAATAGGCTCTTTTGATCACGTGATTAACCCAATCACATCTGCATGTCAACTATTTAAAGTGAACCTGTCAGGTGCAATATGCACCGAGCACCATGAGCAGTTCTGGGTGCATATGGCTAATCCTTGCCTAACTGTCCCTGTATCTAGTAGCATAGATAGAGAAATCTTTAAAAAAGGTATTTCTAAAGATCCCATATGATATGCTAATGAGTGCGGGGACTAGTTACAAGGGAGTTATTTCCCTTGGCTAATCGGCCCCCTTAGCATGTTAGTACGCCCCTGTGTGAGTGCTAACATGTTAATGAAAGGACAGCGTCAGAGGATGGTTACGCTCACCTCTCTGCTGCCATCACATCCGAGTCCTGGATTTCGGCTCAGTGTGCATGATCCCGGACTTTCGGTCATGGGCAGCCCGAAGCTGGGTGTACACGTCATGGCTTCAAACCCATGTAGTGCGCATGACCGAAAGTCCGAGATCATGTGCACTGAGCTGAAATCCAGGATTCGGACACGATGGCAGCAGAGAGGTGAGCGCGACCATGCCTGTGATGATGTGCATTCATTAGCATGTTAGCACACTCACAGGAGCATACTAACATACTAAGGGGGCCGACTAGCCAAGGGAAATAACGCCAGTAGGGCAGCAAAGGGGGGGGCGCGGAGGGGGTGGTGCGCCCCGTGCAGCACGTGTCAGGGGGGCAGCATTTTGGGAGTAAAAAATAAAAAGCTTATAGAAAAGGGCCATCCACAGCTGCATTCCTGAACATCTTTAATGACCCATGACGTGCTGGGTACGTCATGGTGACATGGTACTTAACGACCCATGACGTCATGGCGAAATCGCGGCCCCGGTGGCTGCGATCGGTGTGAAAAAACCTTAGATTCGGGGAGGAGGGGACCTCTGCCTGACCTCAGGAGGGGTGGTGTCTGCCCCCCGGACCTACGGAGGCTGTGATTGGCTGACGAACGCCGCTCAGCCAATCACAGCCACTGTGATGTTTCAGCCATTGAAAATGGCTGAAACATTGAAATCCAGCCATAATCAGTGCAGCTATAGCACTGATCACTTGCTGAAGCTGGGTGAACTTTGTTTTACCCGCCCCCAGCTCTGATTGGAGAGAAAGGTCACAAGGCCGATCTCTCAAATCAGAGCTGGGGGCGGGTAAAACAAAGTTCACCCAGCTCCAGCCAGTGATCAGTGCTATAGCTGCACTGATCATGGCTGGATTTCAATCACTTTGGATCTGGGGATGGTGACCTGTAGGTGACCACTCCCCTCAGCTTCACTCCATGCGTGAAAGCTGAGGAGAGTGATCCCTGCAAGTGCCATTTGGTAAGTGCCCCCGATTTACCGCTGCGCCTGATCAGCCTCCGCAGCAGCGGCAGCAGCAGTAGTAGTCACCACCCCCGATCCACCGCCGCTGCTGCCTCCGATCTGCCACCGCCCTCCTCCATCTGCTGCCCCCCCTCCATCCGCCACCGCTCTCCCCATCAGCCGCTGCCCACCTTCATCCGCCAACACTCTCCCCATCAGCCGCTGCCCGCCTTCATCCGCCACCGCTCTGCCCATCAGCCGCTGCCCCCCTTCATCCGCCACCAATCTCCCCATCAGCCGCTGCCCCCTCCATATGCCAGTGCTCTCCCCATCAGCTGCTGCCCCCTCCCCAACTTGCTGCCCACTCTTTCCCACCCTCCTGCATATGCTGCCCCCTCCCACACCTCTCACCCTTCTCCATCTGCTGTGATCCTGCTGTCTAGATCCATCCTGTAAGGTAGCTATCCCCAATCTCACCTACCACCCTCCCTCCCCCCCCCCTCGCCAACGGGGGGGGCAAATTTGCGGACCGCCCCGGGCGGCAAAAGCATTTGCTATGCCACTGAATAACGCCCTTGCGTCTAGTCCCTGCGCTCATTAACATATACGGGATCTTTAGAAATACTTTTTCTAAAGATCTCTTTATGTATGCTACTATAGGCTGAGACTGCTAGGCATGGATTAGCAATATGCACCCAGAACTGCTCGTGGTTCTGGGTACATATTGTACCTGACAGGTTCCCTTTTAAGCAAGATGAAATCTTCTACCCAAAGGTTATACTGTGTTAGTCTGTGTGGTTTGGTGTCCTAGACGATCTGGAAAATGTTGCTTTTTGCCGGGCATGGTTGTAGAGTTTACCCGTTGTCTTGTTGTCTCCTCCCTACCCTTGTTTTACTCATCTTTTATTGTCTTATACCTCTGTGAGCGGGTGCTGTGTGACAGAGTTTAGGTTTCCCCTATTTATCTATTTTTGTGGGTTTAATCTCACTCCTGTCCAGTCCCCCCTGTGGGAGGGGGAGGAGGTATCAGATCAGGGCTGCTCAGGAGCAGGGGCAGGAAGGATACTGAGGTATCCCTATCTTTAGGGTTATCCCTGAGACTGTGTGACAGAGTTTTGGTTTCCCCTGTCTGTCCATTTTTGTGGGTTCAATCTCACTCTTATCCCAAGTCGCCCCTGGGGGAGGAGGTATTAGATTAGGGCTGCTCAGGAGCAGGGCCAGGAAGAAGACTCAGGCATCCCCACCTTTAGGGGTTTACCTGAGACTAGGGATAGCATAGGGCCTCTAGCCCGAGGGTCAGTGTGCTGCCCCCGTGCTCAGCAGCCTGCCGCTACTCGGGTCCGGGCTCTCCGATGGGTGGTTCAAGGGTCTCCGAACCCGGGGGTCTCTGCGGACACTCCGAATGAAAAGGGGGTTTTGGATTTGGGGACGTATATGTACGGGCTGAGCCGTAGTAAGTTTGTGATGCCACTCACGGTGTGTGGTGAGGTTGGACACCACCGCTGCAGTTACGGGGCACCCGGGGGAGATGTTGTGCTGCAAGTTGTTAACCCCTCCGTGGGCAGGGATGGTAGCCCCGGGACCCATTGGGTTGTTGGTGCAGGGGGATGGGCGACCGCAGGGTGCTGGTGTACTCACTATGAAAGAACACACGAGTCTCTGGTAAACCAAGGTTATGGTGGTCGGTGCCCGCAGCCGGCTGCGTTCTGGTCCCCCACCCGGCTGGTGGTCTCTGTCTTTTTCCTGCACCTTTTTAGTACTGGACTACCTGTGCTTGCAACTCCAGGAGTCCGCTCCCGGCTGGATGTGTCCTAAGGAGCCTTTGCCCGCAGACAGTGGCCCGTGGGATTTCTGAGCCTTGGCGGTGGCCTGTTATCCCCCTCGGTGGGCTGTTGTCTTCTATTAGGGACTTTGGGTGGGACAGGACCTCTAGTCCTGGCCTCAATCGGTTAATTAGCTGATTCTAGTTGCATCTGTTCTCAGCTTCAGAAAGTTTTGGGTTGGCCTGCAAGTTCTCGGCCGTGTCTTTGTTTTAAAAATATGAACATTTTCAAACTGGAACATAAAAGGCATACTGTTCCAACGGGGAACTGAACTGTTGGTAGCCGGGAACCACTACCTCAATCTTCTCATAAATGCGGGCATGCACATCCACAACTCCTGCTCAGGAGCCAGGCCCACTTGGGTGCCCTCGGCTACGACCGGCCTCTCATACTGCCGTGGGCCCCACCGATCAGTGGCCTGCTCCGCCTCTCTGCAGGTGTAAACCGGCTGCTCCACAGCCGGGATGGGGTACTTGGGAGCGGCCGGCACCGTGGCCAGGGTAGTCATCGTGACAATATATTGAGATAATATGTTATAAAAATCATGTTACTAATTTTATGTAAAAAGTAAAAAAAAAGGATAATCCTTGAAAATTAACAATCTGATACATTAAGAAGACTATATCTCAACCAGCTGTAGAAGGGTTTGTGCACATAATTTTTTTTTTTTACGTGGGCAAAAATGTCTGTTTTTCAAACGGAAGATGCTCCTTTTCTCTGTAGTTTTGTAAACCTGAAACTTGTTAGGGTTTCTCAGTTGTCTCCTGAGCGTTTTTTGACGTTTTTGTCTGACAGCAATATTTTTTTTTTAGCATTTCTCCTCATTTTTTTGATGCTATTTGTACTGCTGTTTTACGAACTTTTTTTTTTTATAAACGACATTTAACAATGAAGAAACTGCTGGCGGATTTTAGAACCAAAATGTGGAGAAAATGCTCAAAAATGCCTGAGCATCTCTTGACCCTTCCAAAAGATTTGTTGGGTCAGTTCTTTTTTTAAACCAATGGGTCAGTTCTTTTTAAAAACCTTTGTAAATTTGAAGACAGTTAAAAGATGCTGAAAAGCCTGAATCTATCAACAGCAAGTGTTTTTTTTTCACATAGAAATGAATATGCTCATTTTTAGAATAGTTTGGTATCGCTTTTTCAGGCAGTATTCAGAGCTCGAACAGTTGCACTGCAAATGTAAAAATAAGTTGCTGTGCATTTTGGTGTCACTTCATATAACTGCTTCAGACCTCAAAAATGCTGTGAATTGGCGATCAGAAGTGACCATTCCGTTTTTCTGGCAGCTTCTGCTTTGAAGTTGCCACTATGTTACATATGGAATTAAAAAAAAACAAATGCCAACAGCAAAGCCAACTTAAAAAAGATGTCCAGAAAACATCAGAAAAGAACCTTAAAGCGCAACAATCACCAGGATTTTCCTATATAAACTAAAGCCAGTGCTATACTGGCGCTATCATGCTGATTCTATACATACCTTTAGTTGTCAGATTGGATGTATAGTTTTTCAAATATAGGCAAGTAAAGTTACAGAAATGTACAGCTTTTTGATTGGCAGCAGCTGCCGAATAGCTAATATGTGGGCCGGGTTTTGCTATCTATTCCTGCCCCTGTCTGTAGCCTTGTGTATTGGCCAATGCATATGAGGTTACTGGGTTCACATGCATTGGCCAATAGTTATAAATATCTCTTGTTTTCAAATATTCCTATAGCAGTAGTGCAATGCCAGAGTTCCCTTATTCATTGTTAGCATTCTAGAGTGCAGCTGTATGTGTTTTGTAGTTATATTGTGTTTTCAGTTAGCACCTGTTCACACCTGTTGGATGTGCAGGTCAGTCTTTTTTGATATATTTGTTGTGCAAATATTCCTAAAGGTCTTTTGCAGTCACAAGGGGGTTCTGATTTGCCTCTCTTGCAATCCTACGAGTAGCTCTCACAGAAATTTTTCTTGGTCTTCCATACCTTCTCTTGATCTCCACTGTTTCTGATAACTGACATTTCTTACTTACATTTCGAACTGAGGAAAGGGCAACTTGAAAATGCTTTGCTATCTTCTTATAGCTTTTTCCACCATTTTTATTTTCAGAGTGCTAGGCAGCTGCTTAAAAGCACCAATGGCTGTTGTTTTTTGGCACAAGATTAGAGGAGGCTGGGTTTTTATAAAGCTGTGAAATCTGCATCACCTGGTCTTTGCTAACAATGATTGTGAACAAGACATAACCCTAACAGGATAATTAAGGTGTGAAACCTTGGTCAAAGTTATCTGAGCACACAAGTCTCCAAGGGTGCCTAAACTTTTGCATCTGCCCATTTTTGTTTTCATAATTTTTTCAAATGTAAAAGATATAAGAATATATATGTTTTTTGCCTAAAATACAAAGGAAATGTGTTATCTTTAACTCTCTGCTTTTAATAGATCATTTCATCTTTAACTTACTTAACTGTTCACAATAACAGTAATTTTGACCAAGAGTGCCCAAACGTTTGCATGCCACTGTACATATAAATCTCACATTAATGTAATGTCACACACGGACCTGTGGAAGGTCCGGCTCACGGCAAAACACACAACAAACAAGGGGTTCACCACAATAAACAACGACTACACCGAAGACACTATAACCATGTTGGACCCTGGTGCTGGGGAAGGGAATGATGGGATACCTCCTGCACTCACCTGTGGCTGTGCCCTAATCTCCCAACCAGTGCCTATACAGGTTCTGCACCTGTCGCCAAGCAGGATACTTGAAGCCCTGAAAGACACTGTAATGACCCTGGCTAGTGAGCTGGCAGGTAAGGATCGCTAGTCCAAAAACTGCACACTTACAACAAGAGGGGAAGGTACGACAGACAGGGGAAACTACAAAGGATAAAGGCCAACTTCATGGCTGAAGTCAGACACTAGGACTGCAGCCTATATCACTTAACACAACAAAGGCTCCAGCAGCCCCTTCCACCTCGAGGCCTAGCTTTAGAATGCATCAGAATAACTGGCGCCCTCTACTGGGAGATGAGACCATATATAGGGAAAGGGAGTGGTCACCAATGGGAAGCACCTGAGGCCTGAAGCCAGAAGTTGTTGAGAAGTAAAACTAACATTAATCCTTCCAGCACCAAAGGAAAGGGAAATACGTTTAATGTGAGGAGTCTCAGATGGCAAAGAGTGACTCTGGCCCAGATCCTGTCACAGGTTTCTATAAGCAGAGAGACGGCCGTGACTTGTAATCCCCATGCAATGCTTGGGCATTACAAGTTAGCGGAGCATGTGGTCACTGGGTCTTATATTGACCCGATGACGTTATGCGGCCAGCCATTCTCAGTGATGCCAATAGCCAAAATGGCTGTGGCATTACCATTATTGGCAAGCAATTGTTGCATGTTTAGTGGCTGAATATCAGTAGGGAGGGCAATCAACCATAGAGCCCAAATAACCAGATATTCGAATAAGTACCGAGCATCTTGGGCACACGGATACTCTATTGAATATCGACCAGTGCCGAGCATGCTCGCCCATCAATACTAATCACATCTGGTTTACAGTGCCTCAGTAGGATCAAAAGTCCTATAAGACATAGAAAACACAATAGAAAACAGCAATATGAAAGGGTTTTCCAGTTTTCAGAAAAAGAGATCCCTAATTATTCCAGTCATCAAATAACAAAGCCAGATAGTATACACCCTTCCTTGTTCTAGCACAAACTCCCCATGGCAGCTCCAGTCTCTGTGTTTTGGCTGCAGTGATGAAGATATATGAGCTCAGTGATTGGGTGCAGTGGTGATAGGAGCTGTCAATGTGATGTCACTGCTGCAGCCAAATCATAGCGACCAGAGCAGTGGTAGGGAGCGTGGGGGGTGGGGTAATTCCTCTTGTCATGACTCACTCATGGTTCTGGTCCTGCAGAGCCACTGTGTTTGTTTTCCTGCTGTCGGTATCCTCCGGGGGTTAGGTCTTTTATGTTCTACGTCATTTCAGTGGTCACGCTGGTTTATCTTGGAGTTGTTTCTCTCGAAACGCTGCCCGTAATAGTTCTTGCTTTACACTTTGCACTTCTGAGTGTGACACCCTGGCAAAACCAGGAAGTCACACATCAGGCCCCCGCATAACACCTTCCCTCACCTAGGTCACATACAGGCACACCAGTGGGCGGGACCAGGCGGTTAGGAAACGTCCACCTAGGGGTCTAGACAGCCCGGGGCGGGAAAACAAACATATGAAGTTGTAGTTCAAGTTGAGAGGAGTGGAGGCTGGAGCTAGGTGTAGCTCCAGCGGAGAAGTTCAAGTTGAACGGTGCCAGGGTTGGAGCCCTGGTACCTTGGCTAGGTGGCAGATGGTGGTCTCCGTCAGCAGGAGACGGGAAGATGGCTCGGCAGATCCGAGGTGGACCGGGATAGGGTTGGAGCCCGCCAGTACCGACACTGGAGACCCGACCGGAAACCGTGCACAGAGGGGGTACTCGGACCCTGAAGCCAGGACCGGAACCACCCACAGAGAGGGATAGGGCAACCGCTAGGGCCCATACATCCCACGGGTCAGCGTCAGCGGGCACGGCTCCTCAGGCACACAGAAAGCCGGGAGTGGACTCCCTTGTTCCAAACCGGGAAGTCTAAACACACAACTAGTGCAGAGGAAAAGACGGAGACCACCAGCCCGGGTGGGGGACCAGAGTACAACTGGCCGCGGCGGCCGCCACCAGCACCTTGGTTTACCAAAAGACTCGTGTGATTTTTTTGATTGTGAGTAACCAAGCATCCCCTGGTCCATCCGGGCGCACAAGTCCCTGCCATCGCCATACCCTGCACAGAGACCCTGGGCCCCGGGGCATCCATCCCTACCCACGGAGGGGTTAACATCCGGCTGCCTCTACATCTTCCCCGGGTATCCCACAACAGCAGCGGTGGTGTCCCACTTCACCACACACCGTGGGTGGCGTCACGAACCGAATACGGCCAAGGCCGTACAACTACGTCCACCTTTTCATTCGGCATGTCCGCGTGACCCCAGGGTCCGGAGGATTCCTCGAGCCACACAGCGGGTCCGGATCCGAGCAGCACGGCTGTTGCGGGCGTGGGGGCGGCACATGAGTTTGTTCTGATCTTGTCCCGCTACTCAGTACTCCTTCCTCTGACCTCCGTCCGTCTCGTCTGACTTCCCTGTCTACCTACCTGCTCTCCGCTTGATATTCCCTCTCCGCTCCCTCCTCTGTACTTACTTATTCTTTCGGCTTCTAACCCTGGTTTGTGCTCTGACTTCGGCTCTGCTTTCCTTTGGCCCAGTGCCCACGCTGCGTATTTTGACGCGCATTTTGACGCAGATTTTCAGAAATCTGCATGTCCATTGTGAACCCAGCAAAGTCTATGAGAATTCAGAAGTGCTGTGCCCACGTTGAGTATTTTTCCCTTGCGTATTTGTTGCAGATTTCTTTTTTTCTGCACCAAATATGCAAGGGAAAAATAAGCAATGTGGGCACAGTGCTCCTGAATTCTCATAGACTTTGCTGGCTTCAAAACGGACATGCAGATTTTTGAAAATACGCATAAAAACTACACAGTGTGGGCACTGGGCCTTAGGCTCTTGACGTGACCTCTTGGCTTTACGACCCTCGGCTCTCACCTGACTCCGGCTTCGCTTGCTTCTCTGTACAGATGTGACATCCCGGCACCGACTTTCGGCTTACCAACCATTCTATTACATCCCCGCACTGGTGCTAGTGACCTCTACTGGGCTAACGCTAAACTGCACTCAGGACCACCCCTTCCTCCCTGAGTTCCTGCATTCCCTAGCGGTAGCATCACACCTCTCTTGTTAGTTTACATTGCTAGAGAAGTTTGCGGTTAATTTTTTTAAAAAGTGGAAAACCCCTTTTATAGCACCTCTTTTGCATTAGGGTCCAGGAATTTGAAATTATGCCTCCGATACTCTTTTACAAATGACATGAATATTAACTTCTTTCATTAAGTAAAGGATACATTGTAGCTTCTCCAAAATAAGATATTGATTTAAGTCTGATGATGCCAGCAGCCTGCAGATTTCTGAAAAATGACAGACTTTTACCTTCTCGGACCTCTCCTTATACTATAAATGGTACTTCAAGGAGAGGCTCAGTCTGTTTATAATTTTAAATCTTGCTACCCAATTTTAAAAGCCCGGCTTGGCTGAAGTAGTTCTGTTTATTTGCAGCCAGGTGGAAACACTAAACCTGATCCTGTCATTTCATAATGTTTCCCTGTGCCTACTGCATATAAGAATACAATGATCCTATTCAATATCTAAAGAGCCAGAAATCATAAAAATAATATTTCTCATCAGTCTGCAAATTCCTCTTCTACGTAGTGACTCTAATCATCCTACAAGTCGTCCAGGTGGGGAGATCTTCCTAACGCAAACGTCTTATTTTTTTTCCTGCATCTGTAATAGAGGACTTTCTTTAGAGGATTCCTTCAGATACTCCGATGAAAGCGGAGCCAAATAAAATCGTGAAAACTGAATGTCCCCTGAAGAAATATTCTGCTACCTGAACGTATTTTTGGCTGCGCCTGATTATAGGTTAGTTCTGATGAATTAGGGCCACTGCAGATACTGAACCCGACATTACTTAGAGCTGTCCGAGGAGGGGAGGGGAAGGGGGAACCAATTCAGGAACGGATTGAACATTGCTAACTGATGATAATCAGGCTCAATTTCTAAAATTATATTGCAAGTAAGGAGGTCTTCGGAGAACACAAGTAGTCTCTTGTCCATAGGATAGGTGACGACTTGTTGATCAGTTGAGGTCTGACCACTTGACTCCACACGATCATGCTGAATGGGGGAATTTTATTTCACCGTAAGTCCAGATTCAGAAGACAGTATGCAAAAAAAATCTATTTTTCATCCAAAAAAAAGAAGTTTTTGCATCTCTATTGCGTTCCGGATGTCCATTTTTCAAATCTGTCTTGCATTCGTAAGTCCATTTTTTAACATCCGTGTGTATCTGTATTTCTGTTTTGTACACACGCTTGGCTGTGTAATGTTCGGTGCAAAGGAGGATCCACGGGACCGCGCACCAGACTCCCTAGGGAGACTACCAGGAGTGAACCCCTATACAGGGGCTGTCTGGCGGCCACCCAAGAGGGCCTAGATGCACAGCAGCTGGGACAAGACAGGAATATGGGTTAGCGTCCTTAAGATGTCCGTGCAGGATAGGGAGGCTGGTCCAATGGTAGGTGTAGGCTGAAGAAAATTAGGATGGATGAGTGGAACCGGGTACAGGTGCCGACTGGTGGTAACCGATGGAGTTCGGGATCAGCGAGGGTGCAGACTGATGATACCGGGTGGAGTCAAGGACCGGCGACGGGTACAGGCTGGTGGAAGATGATGGGATCCACTGCAGATTGTCACCGGGGAATCTCCTGGAAAACCGGAGGCCTGGACACACTCAAGCTGGCAGTTGGGATCTGTAGGCAGAGACAGGGTTAACCTGGGAATGAGACACAGAGTGACCTGAACACCTAGCGTAAGAGATAAGGCTACTAGTATATATTGAACAGGCAGTGCCCATATGGAAAAGGAAGTCTTATACAGTTAAGTCCAGAAATATTTGGACAGTGACACAAGTTTTGTTATTTTAGCTGTTTACAAAAACATGTTCAGAAATACAATTATATATATAATATGGGCTGAAAGTGCACACTCCCAGCTGCAATATGAGATTTTTCACATCCAAATCGGAGAAAGGGTTTAGGAATCATAGCTCTGTAATGCATAGCCTCCTCTTTTTCAAGGGACCAAAAGTAATTGGACAAGGGACTCTAAAGGCTGCAATTAACTCTGAAGGCGTCTCCCTCGTTAACCTGTAATCAATGAAGTAGTTAAAAGGTCTGGGTTTGATTACAGGTGTGTGGTTTTGCATTTGGAAGCTGTTGCTGTGACCAGACAACATGCGGTCTAAGGAACTCTCAATTGAGGTGAAGCAGAACATCCTGAGGCTGAAAAAAAAAGAAAAAATCCATCAGAGAGATAGCAGACATGCTTGGAGTAGCAAAATCAACAGTCGGGTACATTCTGAGAAAAAAGGAATTGACTGGTGAGCTTGGGAACTTAAAAAGGCCTGGGCGTCCACAGATGACAACAGTGGTGGATGATCGCCGCATACTTTCTTTGGTGAAGAAGAACCCGTTCACAACATCAACTGAAGTCCAGAACACTCTCAGTGAAGTAGGTGTATCTGTCTTTAAGTCAACTGTAAAGAGAAGACTCCATGAAAGTAAATACAAAGGGTTCACATCTAGATGCAAACCATTCATCAATTCCAAAAATAGACAGGCCAGAGTTAAATTTGCTGAAAAACACCTCATGAAGCCAGCTCAGTTCTGGAAAAGTATTCTATGGACAGATGAGACAAAGATCAACCTGTACCAGACTGATGGGAAGAAAAAAGTTTGGAGAAGAAAGGGAAGGGCACATGATCCAAGGCACACCACATCCTCTGTAAAACATGGTGGAGGCAAAATGATGGCATGGGCATGAATGGCTTTCAATGGCACTGGGTCACTTGTGTTTATTGATGACATAACAGCAGACAAGAGTAGCCGGATGAATTCTGAAGTGTACCGAGATATACTTTCAGCCCAGATTCAGCCAAATGACACAAAGTTGATCGGACGGCGCTTCATAGTACAGATGGACAATGACCCCAAGCATACAGCCAAAGCTACCCAGGAGTTCATGAGTGCAAAAAAGTGGAACATTCTGCAATGGCCAAGTCAATCACCAGATCTCAACAAATAGGAATAACGTTTGGAACACCATTCTAAGTCCGAACTGGGTGCAAAAACCTAAAAAAACATCACTATGGGGAGATAAGGTATGCACACCAGTGACTATGTAAGGGGAATACATGAAATAGCAGAAACTGCTGTGTGAATACTGACTTGAAAAATCCAATAGCTATATGCAAGAGTGAATATGTGAAAAATGGAATCTGCATTACTGCCATGAACATATGAATCAAGAGAAATTTAGCTACTGAATTGATCAATGCAATAGAGCCCCAACACTACGCCAAAGTATTTCTCTACGTTGGGGTCCCTAGCTTGTGTGTGTCCTCTCATGCAGTTAAAAAACCTACCGTGTATGGGAAGCTGAGACCCAGGCTATTTATGCGTATGATATGGATTGGCAATAGGTGTGGTTGGGGAGGGTTCACAAACGAAAAAATACTAACAAATAGAATGGTGTTCCAAACGTTATTCCTATTTGTTAGTATTTTTTCGCATAAATAGCCTGGGTCTCAGCTTCCCATACACGGTAGGTTTTTTAACTGCATGAGAGGACACACACAAGCTAGGTGTAACGCCTGGTCCCACCAGACCCCGGGGGGGAGCTCTCCCTCACATCTGCCCAGTCCCAGCATGGCTCCCACATGCACTCCTGCCCCCACTCCCAGGCAGAGAAGGCCTTCCACTTACCGGCCCCAGGGCTCTGCAGACGTTGCTCCCACCCACTCCAAGGCCTGCTGCAATTTCCTCCTCACACAGAATTGCTGTAGGTGATTCTAGGCTGCGTGCGAGGCCACGCCCCCTTTCTTAAAGTGGCATGCCCCAAATCCTGGAAGTGATCTCAGAGGTCACCTGCTGCCTAATAGGTATTTAAGTTCACTTCCCCCGGCAGCAGGCGCCCGAGCAACGCCTCTATTAGTGCATTGCCAGTGTCCTAATCTGTCTATGCTATTGTTTATGATCCGTACGTTTGTTACCCGATTCTAATCCTGTGTCTCACCGTAGTGCCATCTATACCATTCCGGCTGTGGACGTCACCACCTATTCCTACCGTGGACGTCACCGTGCCATACCTGCCGTGGACACTATCTGTACCGTACCGGCTGTGGACGTCACCACCCATTCCTACCGTGGACGTCACCGTGCCATACCTGCCGTGGACACTATCTGTACCGTACCGGCTGTGGACGTCACCACCCATTCCTACCGTGGACGTCACCGTGCCATACCTGCCGTGGACACTATCTGTACCGTACCGGCTGTGGACGTCACCTGCTGTGAAACATCTCCGGTGCCACTTCCGTGTTCCGCCTGCCGCGGACATCGTACCCGAGCCACGCCTGGCCGTACAGAGACTCCTACCTCCGGTCCCTGGCTGCCGTGCATTTAGGCCTTCTGGGGAGGCGCCGCACAGTCCCTGTATAGGGGTTCGCTGCTGGCCGTCTTCTCAGGGGAGTCCGGTGCACGGTCCAGTGGGTCCACCTCCGGACGTTCGCCGCTCCTCGGTGAGCGTAACAGTTTGCTCGGGCCATGGACTCCGCTGGGATCACGGTTAACCCGCTGAATGACCTGCAACAGGAGCTCTCCCGCCAACGTGAGACCCAAGCAAGGTTCGTGGCTTACATAAAGTCTGTGGAATCCCGTCTGGCATCCATGCAAACCTCCGTATCCTCCGACAGCTCCCAGTTGAGTGAACTACTGCAGGAACTGTCCCGCCAGCATGAGGCCCAGAGACGCATGGCTGAAGATATGGCGGCCGTGGATTCTCGTCTAAATGCCCTGCAGAATCCGGCCTCCTCTACAACTCCCGACTCTGCAGGATTATCGACATACATGTCTCCTTCTCGCCTGGCCTCCCCACCCATGTATGGAGGGGATCCCCGTTTGTGTCGCGGTTTCTTAAACCAGTGCTCCCTGCACTTTGAGCTGTCGCCGCTGCAGCAAGCGACCGATCGCTCGAAAATCGCATTTATCATGTCTCATCTGACTGGTCAGGCTCTGGCTTGGATGAATCCGCTCTGGGAAAAGAATGACCCGACCGTCCAAGTCCTGTCCGTCTTTCTGACCACCTTTCGTAAGGTGTTCGATGAGCCAGGCCGTCTCTCATCTACTGCCTCTTCACTCATGAGAATCCACCAGGGGAATCTCACTGTGGGACAGTATGCAATCGAGTTCCGCACTCTGTCCTCCGAGCTCAAGTGGAACAATGACGCCTTGGTAGCTGCCTTTTGGGAAGGGTTATCCGGAAAAATCAAGGATGAACTGACCGGCCGGGATGTACCTACCACCCTGGAAGAGCTGATCTCTCTGGCTACCCGTATTGATCTCCGCTTCCAAGAGCGTGCCAGAGAGGTCACCCGGACAAGAAGAACCCCGCGCCTTGCGCCCACCTTCCAAAGGCCGATGTCACTTCCCTCCACCAGGCCTACTGCTCCGCACAAGCCCATGGAGGTCGACCGCGTCACTGAGTCCAGACTGCGACAGAGGAATCGGAGAATGGCAGGAGAGTGCTTTTACTGCGGAAGTGCCAAACATCTGATTCAGGACTGTCCAGTAAAGCCGGGAAACTACAGAGCCTAGGGTCCATCGGAGAGGCCACCCTAGGTCACGCCAAGTCCTCTCCTTTTCTCCAGGTGCCCGTATCCCTGTCCTGCGGCTCCATCCGGTTGTCAGTACATGCGTTCCTGGATTCTGGCTCCGCCGGGAACTTTATCCAGCAGTCCGTGGTGGATCTACACCAGATTCCCGTCCGATGTCTTGCTACCCCCATCAGTCTGTCTTCCGTGGATGGAAAACCGCTTTCCGAACCCATCCGGTTCATCACAGAGAACTGTACAATGCAAGTGGGGTTGCTACACTCTGAGACAATCGCCTTCCATGTGCTCCCTGGCATGGCACATGCTCTTCTTCTGGGAATACCCTGGCTTCGGTCACACAAGCCTGTGCTCGACTGGGATTCCGGAGACATCCTGCAATGGGGTGCTTCTTGCCACAATCACTGCCTGACACCAGTGCATCCTCCGCACCCACCAGTCAAACCGGTCAACCTTCCCGGGTTACCTCCCGCCTACTGGTCCTTTTCCGATGTCTTTGACAAAAAGGAAGCTGAGACGTTGCCGCCACACAGACCCTACGATTGTCCCATCGACCTGCTCCCAGGTACAACCCCTCCTCGTGGGCGCATCTACCCACTGTCGCGAGAAGAGACCCAAGCCATGTCTGACTATATAAAGGAGAATTTAGCACGAGGCTTCATCCGAAAATCCTCCTCTCCCGCCGGAGCGGGATTCTTCTTTGTGGGAAAAAAGGATGGGGGTCTACGGCCCTGCATTGACTACCGCGGATTGAATAAGATCACGGTGAAAAACAGGTATCCGCTACCCCTTATACCGGAACTGTTTGACCGTTTCCGAGGTGCCAAGATCTTTTCCAAACTAGATCTCCGGGGTGCGTACAATCTGGTTCGCATTCGGTCGGGAGACGAATGGAAGACCGCGTTCAACACTCGTGATGGGCACTATGAATACCGAGTGATGCCCTTCGGGCTCAGTAACGCACCGGCGGTCTTCCAGGAATTTGTGAACGACGTCTTCCGTGATCTTCTCTACACCTGCGTAGTTGTGTATTTAGATGACATCCTTATCTTCTCTCCGGACTTGCATACCCATCGAAGACATGTCCGTCTTGTCCTGCGGAGATTGAGAGAGAATCGCCTTTACGCCAAACTCGAGAAATGCCTGTTTGAGCAGACCTCGTTACCCTTCCTTGGCCATATAGTCTCGGATACCGGCCTGAAGATGGATCCTGACAAGGTTTCAGCCGTACTGAAATGGCCCCGTCCGGAAGGGTTGAAGGCTATCCAGCGATTCCTGGGATTCGCCAACTATTACCGGCAATTCATTCCACATTTCTCATCTCTGGTGCGCCCCATATCCTCTCTCACTCGCAAAGGGGAGAACCCGAAGAAATGGACACCGGAAGCTGAAGAATCGTTCCTGTCCCTTAAACGTGCCTTTGCTTCTGCTCCAGCCTTACACAGACCCGACATTAACCAGCCGTTTATCCTTGAGGTAGATGCCTCCTCATCCGGAGCCGGTGCGGTCCTTACACAGAAAACGTCAGAGGGTAAGACAGTAACCTGCGGCTTCTTTTCTAAGGCTTTCTCCCCAGCAGAACGAAACTACTCAATCGGAGACCGTGAGTTGCTGGCAGTCAAGCTGGCTCTGGAGGAATGGCGATACCTGCTGGAAGGGTCATTGCATCCAGTTACCATCTATACTGACCACAAGAATCTGGCATATCTTCAGACAGCCCGCAGGCTAAACCCCCGACAGGCCCGATGGTCATTATTCTTTGCCCGCTTTGATTTCGTTCTGCATTTCCGTCCAGCCGAGAAGAACCTGAAAGCCGATGCGCTGTCTCGATCATTCCTGTCAGAGGATCAGGAGGATGAACCTCGACACATCATTGAACCTTCCAAACTAATGGCGGCTCCAGTCGGCATGCATCACCTTCCTCCCGGTAAGACGTTTGTTGCTGAGGTCGATAGAGAACGTGTACTCCGGTGGGGACACTCTTCCAGAATAGCAGGTCACGTGGGTCAAAAGAAATCTCTGCAATTGATATCCCGATATTACTGGTGGCCAGGGGTACGTCAAGACGTCCAGGACTTTTGTTCATCCTGTTCCTCCTGTGCCCGGAACAAGGTCCCGAAGACCCTTCCGGCGGGCCCTTTGCTTCCTTTACCTGTACCATCCGCTCCATGGCAACATATCGGCATGGATTTCATCACGGACCTGCCAAAATCGTCTGGCTGCACTGTCATCTGGGTGGTAGTGGACCGGTTCTCCAAGATGGCCCACTTCACACCACTCTCCGGGCTACCATTCGCTCCGGTTCTTGCTGACTTCTTCATCCAACACATATTCCGGCTTCATGGCTTGCCTCTCCATATCGTGTCCGACAGAGGGGTCCAGTTCACCGCTCGGTTCTGGAGAGCAGTCTGCAAGATGATTGATGTGGAATTGGACTTTTCCTCTGCCTACCACCCTCAGTCCAATGGGCAAGTGGAGCGCATTAACCAAATCCTGACTAACTATCTCCGCCACTTCGTGGACGAACACCACAGCGACTGGGTCAAACTGCTTCCGTGGGCCGAGTTCTCCTATAACAACCATGACAGTGAGTCCTCTGCTAAATCTCCGTTCCAGGTGGTGTATGGACAGCGACCCAAAGTGCCGTGTCCTGTGACAAGTTCCTCAGGCAACCCTGCAGCTGATGACCTCGTGAGGTCCTTCTCCGCCGTCTGGGCTGAGACCAAGTCAGCTCTGGAACGGTCCTCTGTCCGCATGAAGAAACACGCTGACAAGAAACGTCTGGATGTTCCTTTCTTCCGACCCGGAGATAAAGTCTGGCTCTCGTCCAAGTATGTCCGCCTGAAACAGCCGTCTTACAAGCTGGGTCCCCGCTTCATTGGTCCCTTTGAAGTGCTCCGACGGATCAATGAGGTGTCCTACAAGTTGAAGCTGCCGTCGACACTTCGCATCCCGAACTCCTTCCATGTGTCCCTCCTCAAGCCGGTGGTCCTGAGTCGTTTCCATGGTGATCCTGGGGTCTCGCCTCCTCCTGTTGGTGATGATGACATCTATGAGGTAAAAGCCATCCTTGCGGCTAAGGAGGTCCGAGGTAAAACCTATTATCTGGTGGACTGGAAGGGGTTCGGTCCTGAGGAGAGGACGTGGGTACCTGCGGAGGACGTGGATGCTCCTCGTCTCCTCCGGAGCTTCCTGAGGAGGAGGGGGCTTCAGGGGGGGGTACTGTAACGCCTGGTCCCACCAGACCCCGGGGGGGGAGCTCTCCCTCACATCTGCCCAGTCCCAGCATGGCTCCCACATGCACTCCTGCCCCCACTCCCAGGCAGAGAAGGCCTTCCACTTACCGGCCCCAGGGCTCTACAGACGTTGCTCCCACTCCAAGGCCTGCTGCAATTTCCTCCTCACACAGAATTACTGTAGGTGATTCTAGGCTGCGTGCGAGGCCACGCCCCCTTTCTTAAAGTGGCATGCCCCAAATCCTGGAAGTGATCTCAGAGGTCACCTGCTACCTAATAGGTATTTAAGTTCACTTCCCCCGGCAGCAGGCGCCCGAGCAACGCCTCTATTAGTGCATTGCCAGTGTCCTAATCTGTCTATGCTATTGTTTATGATCCGTACGTTTGTTACCTGATTCTAATCCTGTGTCTCACCGTAGTGCCATCTATACCATTCCGGCTGTGGACGTCACCACCTATTCCTACCGTGGACGTCACCGTGCCATACCTGCCGTGGACACTATCTGTACCGTACCGGCTGTGGACGTCACCACCCATTCCTACCGTGGACGTCACCGTGCCATACCTGCCGTGGACACTATCTGTACCGTACCGGCTGTGGACGTCACCACCCATTCCTACCGTGGACGTCACCGTGCCATACCTGCCGTGGACACTATCTGTACCGTACCGGCTGTGGACGTCACCTGCTGTGAAACATCTCCGGTGCCACTTCCGTGTTCCGCCTGCCGCGGACATCGTACCCGAGCCACGCCTGGCCGTACAGAGACTCCTACCTCCGGTCCCTGGCTGCCGTGCATTTAGGCCTTCTGGGGAGGCGCCGCACAGTCCCTGTATAGGGGTTCGCTGCTGGCCGTCTTCTCAGGGGAGTCCGGTGCACGGTCCAGTGGGTCCACCTCCGGACGTTCGCCGCTCCTCGGTGAGCGTAACACTAGGGACCCCAACGTAGAGAAATACTTTGGCGTAGTGTTGGGGCTCTATTGCATTGATCAATTCAGTAGCTAAATTTCTCTTGATTCATATGTTCATGGCAGTAATGCAGATTCCATTTTTCACATATTCACTCTTGCATATAGCTATTGGATTTTTCAAGTCAGTATTCACACAGCAGTTTCTGCTATTTCATGTATTCCCCTTACATAGTCACTGGTGTGCATACCTTATCTCCCCATAATCACCAGATCTTAACCCAATTGAGCATGCATTTCACTTGCTCAAATCCAGACTTAAGACGGAAAGACCCACAAACAAGCAAGACCTGAAGGCTGCGGCTGTAAAGGCCTGGCAAAGCATTAAGAAGGAGGACACCCAGCGTTTGGTGATGTCCATGGGTTCCAGACTTAAGGCAGTGATTGCCTCCAAAGGATTTGCAACAAAATATTGAAAATAAAAATATTTTGTTTGGGTTTGGTTTATTTGTCCAATTACTTTTGACCTCCTAAAATGTGGAGTGTTTGTAAAGAAATGTGTACAATTCCTACAATTTCTATCAGATATTTTTGTTCAAACCTTCAAATTAAACGTTACAATCTGCACTTGAATTCTGTTGTAGAGGTTTCATTTCAAATCCAATGTGGTGGCATGCAGAGGCCAACTCGCGAAAATTGTGTCACTGTCCAAATATTTCTGGACCTAACTGTATACCCAGTACCTGTTATCAGCCATATCCTGTTTCAGAGATGCTGGCCCTTTAAAAGGTGAGAGAGCGCGCCCTGGTGCGCATGTGCGAGGCTCGGGAGCCGGAGATCAGTACAGGATGCAAAGGAGGAGACGCAGGAGAGCCGGAGGCAGAGTCCCGGGTTTCAGCGGGACCGAGGAGCAGTAAGCATGGAGGAGGCTGAGGAGGGGGAGCGGGAGCAGCGGCCGCGGTCAGAGCGCATGGGGACTGGGTGGGTGAGTGAGGAGCGGCGCTGTGAAGAGCGGCGCCGTGGCCCCGAGAGCGTGACAGGCTGTCACGAGGAATCAGAAGAGGGACCTCTAAGCTGACTCTGAAACTACTCAATGCTATCCCTTATCCCAGAGGTAGGCTTGATGGTAGCTAGGTCTGGGCCACCAGCGTGACCCTAACTCCTATTTTAGCCCTGATCTTTCACCCCCTCTCCCACACCCCAGGAGAGGGCCCAGACCAGCGAAGAACACCCCAAAGATAAACACAAATGGGAAAGTACCAAAACTCATGCACACTGCAATCACACACGAGGGAGAGACAATACAAACCCAGGAAGAAATAAAACACAGGGAGGAAATAAACTAACAACGTAGGATAACCCACACTTTTCACCTGTGCCTCTGTGCCCACTGCACAGTCTGCATGTTTTTATTCTGCTACAATAAAATCAAGTTTTATTTCTACAAAATCTCTATGATGCTGGATTTTTTCCTTTGCTGATAAACTAACATATATAATATATAATATATCCACACCACTCAGGCACACAACAGCTCACCTGGCTCTGGAGCACTACAATAAGGACAGATATCGCAGGAGCAGTGCTGAGCTATATTCGGCGACAAGCAACTGGATGCACAATCTTATAAAGAGTGATGGTGGCTGTGAATGGTCATTAGCAGCCTGAGCTCCTAGCAGAAGTTCACAAGCCAGCAGGAATTAACTCCTGCTGGACTGAAGAGCAGTGACGCAAAATAGACCCGATGCTCAAGTCAGGCTGTACAACTAAGATATATCAGGCTGCTTATCAGACTCTGTGGTGTGATCAGAATCAGACGCTGCCATGATACCCAGAGAGTGCAAAGCAGAACACCGCATGATAATGGCATACAATTTTACATAACCAATATAGTAAATATTAAAGGGGTGGTTCACCCATATTCATTATTGACCACAACGATATGTTGAGAAACAAGGTTTCTCTCAAATACCATCTTTGGCTGCATCCCTCCTGCTTGCGCGCTGCTCTGCAGTGAAGGAGAGGCCAGGGAGATGCTGGGCTGTAACGATTGGTGAAACTGCATCCACAGTCCAGTGACTCACGGAGACTGGGGCCGGCCGTGGAGATGTCAGGTGAGCAGGAAGTTGACGTGACCTCACCGGATCCCTGAGGTCACAGAGCCTGGTGGGTCAGGCGATGGGAAAGAGCAGACCTCAATAGCGCCGATCACAAGCACTATTGGCAACACAAGGTATTGAGAGAAACCCTGTTTCTCAACATAAGATCGTTTATAGTTTACTATGTTAAAGGGCTTTTCCAAGAATGTAATAAAATGGTCCCCATCATATAATTCAAGGGGCAGCCCATCATACTCATGTCACGATGTGCTGCAGTCTGAAAAAACACAGCTCCTAAGACCTGTGTCTCAACTAACAGAGGAGCTGTATTGTAAGCACATATAGCAGTGAGCTGCTGGAGGAGGCCTGTGACAGGAGAAGAAATAAATATTTTTGGCTGACTGACCACAAATGATTTTTTTCTCCAGCCTCAGTCCCCTATGTCCAGTCAGCCAGTAGAAGATTAATTTCTTCTCCTCTCACATCTCTTTTCTGGCATATGCACTTTCAGCTTACCGTATGATACAGCTCCTCTGTCAGTTGAGATAGGTTGTTTTTTTTTTCTCTATGACCTGTCTTGCATCTTTTTAGCTCAAAAGGTTGCACTTTTCACAAAATGGTGCATAGGGCGGCACGGTGGCTCAGTGGTTAGCACTGTACGGTGGCTCAGTGGTTAGCACTGCAGTCTTGCAGCGCTGGGGTCCTGGGTTCAAATCCCAAAAAGGACACCATCTGCAAGGACAAGGAGTTTGTATGTTCTCCCCGTGTTTGCGTGGGTTTCCTCCTGCACTCCAAAAACATACTGATAGAGAACTTAGATTGTAAGCCCCAATGGGGACAGTGCTGCAAATGTATGTAAAGCACTGTGGAATTAATAGCGCTATATAAATGAATACAATTATTATTATTATAGCTTGCACCAAAATACCTGGCGCACATAAAGTCATTCCTTGGGGGATTGGAGTACACTTGTGCCAAGTTTTGTGGCTTTTAAAAATTTGCAATTAATGAATTAGCTGAAAAGATCAGGTTATAAAGCCCTGGCCCTAATATCAAATATAAAAAAGTGAACACACAAAAAATAGACTTTAAAAAATGCACAAAATAGAAAGAATTACGAACAAATTAGAAACAGGCAAAACAGGTCAAAAATACACAAAAAATAGGTGGAAGTGCAGGAATGAATCTGGTCCAAGGAGCAAACAAAATACATGAAAAACGTGGGCGGTTTGAAGGATTTGGGTGAAAAAAATGTCAACGAATATCACAAGACTAAAAAAAAAGAAAAGTGACTTGAAAAATAAAAACAGAAATGATGAACTGAGCCTTTGATGGCTTCACATGAAGTGATGTCATGATTTCCATGAGCCAATGTGGCGTCTGCCCGGGACCACATACTCAGGATGGCTGTCCACTCAGCAGGATCCTGAAGGCCCCGAAACCCTTTAACCCCTGTACAGGGATCTGGAATTACTACAGGGCCCCGGAGATCACTACCTGTGAAAGGCTGCAATCCAGAGAAGAATGGTCATTAGGCAGGGTCAAAACCAGGGGGTACAAAATTGACAGGCAAGGGAGTAGTCAGCAAAGGTCAAACCAGAGATGGCAGCGAAGTATAAAAACAGCAGCAGGAGAGTAGTCAGGGAGCAGGTAGAGGTCAAAACACAGGGATCGATAATACAGGACAGGGTACGAACTAGGGCCGCAGCAGTAATACTACAAAGGCTATATCTGGTAGCGACCAGCAGACTGGAGGAATAAGGCCGGCTTCACACATCCGGCTTTTCTCCAGTTTGTCGGATACGGCGCACTCCCATACAGTGTATACAGTACAATGGCCGCGCGACAAGCTCCAGTCACGTGCTGTCATGTGACCAGAGCATGTGACCCGGACGTTGCACTGCGGCCATTGTACTGTATACACTGTACGGGAGCGCGCCTGATCCGACAAAGTAAAGAAAATCCGAATGTGTGAAACCGGCTTAAGAAGGGTGTGATGCCTTTCCATTGGCCGTGGCTGAAAGGTAGTAACTTCAGGTGGAAGATACACGACACTACAGTCAGCCAGTGGTACTGCAGGTCCTAGTGAAACCAGCTTAGTGGATGGACGGAGCCTGCACCCACCACTGGTACTGACTCCTCTCCTATCACCAGCACGGTCCACAGCAGAAATACGGTGGCTCCTGGTGATCGAAGCAGAAGTCACAGGAGCGGACTCCGGTGGAGACATGACAGCTGGCATCATAGCCATATTCATGAAATATTGCGCATGCGCGCGGGCCTTATCAGCAGCGTCAGTGTGCCTCTCAAGCTGGGGGTGTGCAAATGCGTAAGATTTCCAGGCACTGCAATGACCCTGGCTCCTGGAAATGATGTCATCACTACCACAAGGGCATGATAACATTGAAAGAAGGTCGATTAGACTGGGGAAACTTCGCTCCTTTGACCAATTTAAGGCCCTAATTTTCAAATGAAAAATAGAGGTAATAAATGCTTTTTTACACATTGTCTTTAGAGAATGGTGTTATACACGGATGGTTAGAAAGAGAATTTTGATGTGCAAATGTGAATGCTGCTGGCTTGGAGGGCACAGGGGACGGGATAGGTTCCCTTTACGACCAAGGACGTATCAGTTCGTCCTTGGTTGTGTCGCGGTAATCCCCGCACATGTCTGCTGATTTGAACAGCAGATATGTGCTGCTAACAGGCGCGGGTGGATCTGTGATCCACCCGCGCCGGCTTGCCACTTAGATCGCGCTGTCAAAATTTAAATAGCTGTGGCGGGGATTGCACTGTTCCCCGCCGCCATCTGAGGCCCTGTGACGTGATGACAGGAAGCAGATGGTTGCCATGGTAGCAACAGGTCAAGTGATGACCCCTGTCATTATCAGGACGTAGTTCCTGTAAGAGCCGACAGTGCTGGCTCACACAGGAATACTGCATTTCTGCTGATCAGAGCTGTGCAGCTCTGATCAACAGAAATACACAAGCGATTGGAGTGCTGATCCATAAATTCCCTAGGGGGACTAGTAAAATAAATAAAAAATGTAAAAAAAAAAAAACCATTTAAAATATATGAAAAAAATTAAAAAACCCCTAAAAGTTCAAATCACCCGCCATTGAAAATAAAAATTAAAAAAACTAAAAAATATACACATATTTGGTATTGCCGTGTTCAGACATGCCTGATCTATAAAAATATAAAACCAATTCATCTGATCAATACACGGCGTGGCGAGAAAAAAATTACAAAAGATAAAAATGATGGTTTTTGGTTGCTGCAATTTTTTTTAAAAATGCAACAACAGAAGATCAAAATGTCGCATCCGCACAAAAATGGTAAAATTAAAGATGTCACCTCAAGATGCAAAAAACAAGCCGTCACTGAGCCCCAGATCCCGAAAAGTGAGAAGCTATGGGTCGAAATGGCAGAAAACAAGCAATTTTTTGGGGGGCAAACTTCTGAATTTTTTTAACCCCTTATATAACAGTAAACCTATACATGTTTGGTGTCTACGAACTCGCACCGACCTCAGGCATCACACCCACACATCAGGTTTAGCATATGGTGAACACGGTGAATAAAATATCTCAAAAACTATAATGTGATCGCATTTTTTTTTGTAATTTCACCGCACTTGGAATTTTTTTGCTGTTTTCCAGTACACTGTATGGTAAAACTCATGGTTTCATTCAAAAGTACAAGTCGTGCCGCAAAAAACAAGCCCTGATATGGCAAGATTGATGGAAAAATAAAAAAGGTACGGCTCTCGGAAGAAGGGGAGAAACAAAGCGAAAACGAAAAACGGACAATCGCTTGTGGGTGAAGGGGTTAAAAAAAATGGCGACAAATTCCTCACACAAACAGCTCAGTGGATTTCTCGTAGATCTTAATATGGCAGCTGCAGCCTGTGGCGGGGCATCACCGGCCAGGACACGCAGCTCGGCTTTCGGTTTGTTCCCCCAGTCCCCGGTTCTTCCCGCCGCTAGTTCCCAGCATGCTCTCCGTCCTCCCGTGTGATCCGGCAATCTGCAGTTCCACTGTCAGCCGCGGGGCGGAGCAGTGAGCACGGGCAGGACTTGTGGGCGGGGCTCTGGAAAGTTCCTTCTCGTTGCTATGCGGAGAAGTTTGGGGCCGGACTATCGGGCGTTGCTAGGTAACGGCTCCGCTTTTTTTCCCGGCAGCGTGTGACCCGCAATACCGGAACCGGAGAGACAGGTGGGTGCGGGAGCGAACTGAACCGCATGTGAACCGTGCCATATATGTGCACGGAGGCGAGCGTGCGAACGGCAAGCTGTCTGTACAGTAACGTGCCGGCCGCGACCCGTCCCCTCCTCTCTGTGCGGATGTCACCGGCAACATGAGGGTTCAGCAATACCAAATATTGGGGTGCAGTAAGGAGAGTGTCATGATGTTATTGGGGTGCACTATGGACGGAGACACAGTGGTGTGATATTGGGGTGCACTATGGACAGGGACACAGTGGTGTGATATTGGGGTGCACTATGGACAGGGACACAGTGGTGTGATATTGGGGTGCACTATGGACGGAGACACAGTGGTGTGATATTGGGGTGCACTATAGATGGGGACACAGTGGTGTGATATTGGGGTGCACTATAGATGGGGACACAGTGGTGTGATATTGGGGTGCACTATAGATGGGGACACAGTGGTGTGATAGTGGGGGTGCACTATGGACAGGGACACAGTGGTGTGATAGTGGGGGTGCACTATGGACAGGGACACAGTGGTATGATATTGGGGTGCCCGATGGATAGGGACACAGTGGTGTGATATTGGGGTGCACTATGGACGGGGACACAGTGGTGTGATATTGGGGTGCACTATGGACGGGGACACAGTGGTGGGATATTGGGGTGCATTATGGAAGGGGACACAGTGGTGTGATATGAGGGTGCACTATGGAAGGGGACACAGTGGTGTGATATGGGGGTGCACTATGGACGAGGACACAGTGGTGTGATAGTGGGGGTGCACTATGGACAAGGACACAGTGGTGTGATATTGGGGTGCCCGATGGATAGGGACACAGTGGTGTGATATTGGGGTGCACTATAGATGGGGACACAGTGGTGTGATAGTGGGGGTGCACTATGGACAGGGACACAGTGGTGTGATAGTGGGGGTGCACTATGGACAGGGACACAGTGGTGTGATATTGGGGTGCACTATGGACAGGGACACAGTGGTGTGATAGTGGGGGTGCACTATGGACAGGGACACAGTGGTGTGATATTGGGGTGCACTATGGACAGGGACACAGTGGTGTGATAGTGGGGGTGCACTATGGATAGGGACACAGTGGTGTGATATTGGGGTGCACTATGGATAGGGACACAGTGGTGTGATATTGGGGTGCACTATGGACAGGGACACAGTGGTGTGATAGTGGGGGTGCACTATGGACGGGGACACAGTGGTGTGATATTGGGGTGCACTATGGACGGGGACACAGTGGTGTGATATTGGGGTGCACTATGGACAGGGACACAGTCGTGTGATAGTGGGGGTGTACTATGGATAGGGACACAGTGGTGTGATATTGGGGTGCACTATGGATAGGGACACAGTGGTGTCATATTGGGGTGCACTAACGGATGGGGACATAGTGGTGTGATATTGGGGTGCACTATGGACGGGGACACAGTGGTGGGATATTGGGGTGCATTATGGACGGGGACACAGTGGTGTGATATTGGGGTGCACTATGGATAGGGACACAGTGGTGTGATATTGGGGTGCACTAACGGATGGGGACATAGTGGTGTGATATTGGGGTGCACTATGGACGGGGACACAGTGGTGGGATATTGGGGTGCATTATGGACGGGGACACAGTGGTGTGATATTGGGGTGCACTATGGATAGGGACACAGTGGTGGGATATTGGGGTGCACTATGGATAGGGACACAGTGGTGGGATATTGGGGTGCACTAAGGATGGGGAGTGTCATGATGTGATATTGGGGTGCACTATGGACAGGGGCACAGTGGTATGATATGGTGGTGCACTATGGACGGGGACACAGTGGTGTGATATTGGGGTGCACTATGGACGGGAACACTGGTGTGATATGGGGGTGCACTATGGAAGGGGACACAGTGGCGTGATATAGGGGTGCACTTTGGACGGGGACACAGTGGTGTGATATTGGGGTGCACGATGGATAGGGACACAGTGGTGTGATATTGGGGTGCACTATAGATAGGGACACAGTGGTGTGATATTGGGGTGCTCTATGGACGGGGACACAGTGGTGTGATATGGGGGTGCACTATGGACGAGGACACAGTGGTGTGATATGGGGGTGCACTATGGACGAGGACACAGTGGTGTGATATGGGGGTGCACTATGGACGGGGACACAGTGGTGTGATATGGGGGTGCACTATGGACGGGGACACAGTGGTATGATATTGGAGTGCACTATGTATAGGGACACAGTGGTGTGATATTGGGGTGCACTAACGGATGGGGACATAGTGGTGTGATATGGGGGTGCACTATGGACAGGGACACAGTGGTGTGATATGGTGGTGCACTATGGACGGGGACACAGTGGTATGATATTGGGGTGCACTATGAACGAGGACACAGAAGGTATGATATTGGGGTGCACTATGGATAGGGACACAGTGGTGTGATATTGGGGTGCACTAACGGATGGGGACATAGTGGTGTGATATTGGGGTGCACTATGGACAGGGACACAGTGGTGTGATATTGGGGTGCTCTATGGACAGGGGCACAGTGGTGTGATATTGGGGTGCACTAACGGATGGGGACATAGTGGTGTGATATTGGGGTGCATTATGGACGGGGACACAGTGGTGTGATATTGGGGTGCACTATGGATAGGGACACAGTGGTGTGATATTGGGGTGCACTAACGGATGGGGACATAGTGGTGTGATATTGGGGTGCACTATGGACGGGGACACAGTGGTGGGATATTGGGGTGCATTATGGACGGGGACACAGTGGTGGGATATTGGGGTGCACTAAGGATGGGGAGTGTCATGATGTGATATTGGGGTGCACTATGGACAGGGACACAGTGGTATGATATGGTGGTGCACTATGGACGGGGACACAGTGGTGTGATATTGGGGTGCACTATGGATAGGGACACAGTGGTGTGATATTGGGGTGCACTATGGATAGGGACACAGTGGTGTGATATTGGGGTGCACTATGGACGGGGACACAGTGGTGTGATATTGGGGTGCACTATGGACAGGGACATAGTGGTGTGATATTGGGGTGCACTATGGATAGGGACACAGTGGTGGGATATTGGGGTGCACCAAGGATGGGGACATAGTGGTGTGATATTGGGGTGCACTATGGACGGGGACACTGGTGGGATATTGGGTTACACTATGGACGGGGACACAGTGGTGTGATATTGGGGTGCACTATGGACAGGGACACAGTGGTGTGATATAGGGGTGCACTAAGGATGGGGACACAGTGGTATGATATTGGGGTGCACTATGGACGAGGACACAGTGGTATGATATTGGGGTGCACTAAGGATGGGGACACTAGTATGATATTGAGATGCACTATGGACGGGAACACTGGTGTGATATGGGGGTGCACTATGGAAGGGGACACAGTGGTGTGATATTGGGGGTGCACTATGGAAGGGGACACAGTGGTGTGATATAGGGGTGCACTTTGGACGGGGACACATTGATGTGATATTGTGGTGCACTATGGACGAGGACACAGTGGTGTGATATGGGGGTGCACTATGGACATGGATACTTTGGTGTGATATGGGGGTGCTCTATGGACAGGGACACAGTGGTGTGATATTGAGGGTGCACTATGGAAGGGGATAGTGGTGTGATATTGAGGGTGCACTATGGACGGGGACACAGTGGTGTGATATTGAGGGTGCACTATGGAAGGGGATAGTGGTGTGATATTGGAGTTCACTATGGACGGGGACAGAGTGGTATGATATGGGGGTGCACTATGGACGGGGACACAGTGGTGTGATATTGGGGTGCACTATGGACGGGGACACAGTGGTGTGATATTGGGGTGCACTATGGACGGGGACACAGTGGTGTGATATTGGGGTGCACTATGGACGGGGACACAGTGGTGTGATATTGGGGTGTACTATGGACAGGGACACAGTGGTGTGATATTGGGGTGCACTATGGACGGGGACACAGTGGTGTGATATTGGGGTGCACTATGGACGGGGACACAGTGGTGTGATATTGGGGTGCACTATGGACGGGGACACAGTGGTGTGATATTGGGGTGCACTATGGACGGGGACACAGTGGTGTGATATTGGGGTGCACTATGGACAGGGACACAGTGGTGTGATATTGGGGTGCACTATGGACGGGGACATAGTGGTGTGATATTGGGGTGCACTATGGACGGGGACACAGTGGTGTGCTGCCATCCCTGTGTGCTGCATGTTTATCATTACCCTATAGACTTGTACTGACCCATGTCCCTGTGTGTTTTACATGGTCACACAGTCCACGAGACACACAATCCTGTGAATCGCACCTTGGCGTTTGTATCCATTATTTTCACAATGCATATGGCGTGTGAATGAGGCCTAACACGGCGATGTACAAAGACGATTATACCGAGAATTGCTGCATTTAATAATTTTCCTTTTGAAACTGGATTTTTACGAGACGTGTCTATTAGTGTTTTCGGCTTCTACATATGCAGTGCGCCCCATTCTGCAATCTGTTCTCCCTCACCGGTGAAGCATAACATTGCTAGAGGGAAACTGATGACCCCCCACATAGTTTCCTATGGGATCCGTCCTGAGTCTGGAGTCTGGTGGTACTGGACAAACAAATGAGAAAAAAAAATTTGGCACCACGTAAGGCCGAGTTCACATGTCCAGTAATGATTCGTTAGAACGGATCCAGCAGCAATCCGCTGGAAAAAAAACGTGCAGACGCAATGCTAAAAAAAACTATTTCAACTGGATCCGTTTTTTTTTAAATGTTGAAGTCTATGACAATTTGATCCATTATTCAGCCTTCTATTTTTCCTCCATTTGTAAAGGATCCGTTTTGTGCTTCCTGGATCAGTTTCAAATGGAACAAAACGGATGGCTTAAGGCCGCTTTACACGCAGCGATATCGCTAGCGAGCGTACCCGCCCCCGTCGGTTGTGCGTCACGGGCAAATTGCTGCCCGTGGTGCACAAAATCGCTCGGACCCGTCACACATACTTACCTGCCTAGCGACATCGCTGTGACCGGCGTACCGCCTTCTTTCTAAGGGGGCGGTTCGTTCGGCGTCACAGCAACATCACTAAGCGGCCGCCCAATCAAAGCGGAGGGGCAGAGATGAGTGGGTCGTAACATCCCGCCCACCTCCTTCCTTCCTCATTGCGGCCGGGAGGCAGGTAAGGTGAGGTTCCTCGTGCCTGTGGTGTCACATGGAGCGATATGTTCTGCCGCAAGAGCGACGAACGACATCGTTACTGCAGCAGCAACGATAATCGAGATTAGGGGGGCATGTCACCGTTTAGAGATTTCGCACATTTTTGCGACAATTCAAAATCGCTCATAGGTGTCACACGCAGCGACATCGCTAACGCGGCCGGATGTGCAGCACAAATTCCGTGACCCCAACAACATCGCTTTAGTGATGTCGTAGCGTGTAAAGTGGCCTTTAGGCGGCTTTCACACTGCGTTTTTTTTTAACAGGCCTCATGAACGTTTTTTTGCTGCAAAAGCGGATCCTGTTTTTGCAAAGAGAAACGCATGTGTTATTTTACAGGATCCTGTCACTTGAAGTTTATGGGCGGTCATTGGAGTCATGTGATCGGGAGCGAGGGGAACTGAACGTGACAGACTGGGAATTCAGACGCAGCTGGGGCAAAAGAGTGGAGAGAGGAGGGAGAGAAGAGAGGAAAGAGGCGAAAAGAGGAGAGAGGAGAGGAGAGAGAAGAGAGAGAAAAGAGGAGAGAGGGGAGAGCGGAGATGCGACAGGAGGAGAGAGAGAGGAGAGAGGAGAAGAGAGCGGAGAGGCGAGAGGAGGAGAGAGAAAAGAGGAGGAGAGAGAGGAGGAGACAGGAGAGAGGAGAAGATAGGCAAGAGAGGAGATGAGAGAGCAGAAAGAAGAGAGGAGAAAGCAGAGAGGAGAGGGGAGAGGGGAGAGAGGAGAAGAGAGCGGAGAGGCGAGAGGAGGAGAGAGAAAAGAGGAGAGAGTGGAGGAGACAGGAGAGAGGAGAAGATAGACAAGAGAGGAGAGGAGAGAGCAGAAAGGAGAGAGGAGAGAAGAAAGGAGAGTGGGAGAGGAGAGAGAGGAGGAAAGAGCGAAAGAGAGGAGAGAGAAAAGAGGAGAGAGACTGATCACGCCAGGCTGGTTTCTGGCCAAGCAGGATCCTGTCTATCAGCATGCCAGCGTTCACATGCGTTTGCGTGCAGTATAGTCAGGATCCAGCAATTTGCAATATTTGGACGCAGTTTTGAAAAAAGTTAAAAAACTGCAAGTCGCTGGATCCTGACTACACCGCACGCTAACGCATGTGAACGCATGTTGACGCGATTCCATTGCAAATGCATTGAAATGAAAACGCATTTACACTGGATCCATTTTTGCGTTACAAAAATGTTCAGGACGCATGTTAAAAAAACATAGTGTGAAAGCCGCCTAAAAAGTTGTCTGCATATTGCATATGGATTGCTGCTGGATCTGCTCTTACGGATGATTACTGGACATGTGAACTAAATTGACAGAAGATTAGTTGCTCTCAATCAAGGCCAGGGTCACACCACATTATAGATTGGACGAGTGCTATCCGATTTTTTTTATTTTTTTTTATCGGGCAGTGCTGATAAATGTTTTTTTTTCTCATACCCATTCGGCATGCTGTGATTCTACACGTAAATTGGACGAGACTTGTCCATTCAATTCTACGGGTGCATGGAAGTCACCGGGTGACAGCTGAGTGCAGTCCGATTTTCGCAGACTCAGAATGGAGAAGATGGAGAAATTTTGTTTCCGTTCTTCTCTTCACTGTGCGCTACAACTCTATCCTCCGAGAGAATGGGATCACACTACACTGATCGGAGTGTCATTCTTTCTAATGAGACAATGTAACCTGAGGCCGGGTTCAGACAGATGTATATTACAGTTTCTATACGCAACAGCCTCCTACAGTGCCTTGCGAAAGTATTTGCCCCCCTTGATTTTTTTTCCAACCTTTTCCCACATTTCAGGCTTCAAACATAAAGATAAAAAATGTTAATGTTCTAGTGAAGAATCAACAACAAGTGGGACACAATTGTGAAGTTGAATGAAATTTATTGCTTATTTTAAACTTTTATAAAAAACTAATAAACTGAAAATTGGGGCGTGCAATATTATTCAGCCCCTTTAAGTTAATGCTTTGTAGCGCCACCTTTTGCTGCGATTACAGCTGCAGGCGCTTGGGGCATGTGTCTATCAGTTTTGCACATCGAGAGACTGAAATTCTCGCCCATTCTTCCTTTGCAAACAGCCGGAGCTGAGTGAGGTTGGATGGAGGCGTTTGTGAACAGCAGTTTTCAGCTCTTTCCACAGATTCTCGATTGGGTTCAGGTCTGGACTGTGACTTGGCCATTCTAACACCTGGATACGTTTATTTGTGAACCATTCCATTGTAGATTTTCTTTATGTTTTGGACCATCGTCTTGTTGGAAGACAAATCTCCGTCCCAGTCTCAGGTCTTTTGCAGACTCCAACAGGTTTTCTTCAAGAATGGTCCTGTATTTGGCTCCATCCATCATCACATCAATTTTAACCATCCTCCTTGTCCCTGCTGTAGAAAAGCAGGCCCAAACCATGATGCTAACAAAAAACAAAAAGGACCTAGCGTCACCTTCACAGGTGCTCAGGAAAAAATATATGTAGAGTTAAAGTAGCCCTGGCACACCGTTTATTTCCCAATAATAATGAAGGAAATGAAAGTCTCTTTTGTATTTTTATTGAAGAAGATGATACAGATGCAGAAAGTCCGCCTATGACAACGTTTCGGCCTTCATTATGGCCTTCATCTGGTCGGACAGACTGACTGGACAAGTTAGGGTTCCCAGAGGGACGAAGAAAAATTACAATACTGGTAGGGATGGTAGGTAAAGGGAATGCGTGAATCATCTATTTGTGGATAGACTTGTAAACCTTATAGGATGATTGCGGAGTCCCGTCAATATTTCAGTTTATACTTTATGAGCATATTCTATGATGCAGAAATCACACTTCGCTCTATACGAGCGTATGACAAATCCGTGCATGTGTGGCCGGATGTATACACATTCTTTAGACAGGGCTGCTGTGTTGCAGATGGCTATCCAAGGAAATATGTGTATATAAGAGCTTGGTTTTAGTTCTTAGTTCATCTCTATGTAGTAGGGACGAAGGGTAATGGTGCCACAAGTTACATATTGCATAAGATCCGGGGTACTATGTCTAAGACTTAGTTCATATGCACAGGGCAGAAAGAATGAAAAAATGGAGTCCACAGGTGCCTGGTAGCAGGGGCTCTATGCCTCAGAAATCCGGTTTGTCTAGTTACCAGTAGGGCTTGGGGATACAGCGGAGGCAGGTAAGGAAATCAATGGGTGTGAGGACCGCTTGCGTGCCCTGTGCGTCCGGTGAGGTGGGAAGCCCCACCTCACCGGACGCACAGGGCACGCAAGCGGTCCTCACACCCATTGATTTCCTTACCTGCCTCTCCGCTGTATCCCCAAGTCCTACTGGTAACTAGACAAACCGGATTTCTGAGGCATAGAGCCCCTGCTACCAGGCACCTGTGGACTCCATTTTTTCATTCTTTCTGCCCTGTGCATATGAACTAAGTCTTAGACATAGTACCCCGGATCTTATGCAATATGTAACTTGTGGCACCATTACCCTTCGTCCCTACTACATAGAGATGAACTAAGAACTAAAACCAAGCTCTTATATACACATATTTCCTTGGATAGCCATCTGCAACACAGCAGCCCTGTCTAAAGAATGTGTATACATCCGGCCACACATGCACGGATTTGTCATACGCTCGTATAGAGCGAAGTGTGATTTCTGCATCATAGAATATGCTCATAAAGTATAAACTGAAATATTGACGGGACTCCGCAATCATCCTATAAGGTTTACAAGTCTATCCACAAATAGATGATTCACGCATTCCCTTTACCTACCATCCCTACCAGTATTGTAATTTTTCTTCGTCCCTCTGGGAACCCTAACTTGTCCAGTCAGTCTGTCCGACCAGATGAAGGCCATAATGAAGGCCGAAACGTTGTCATAGGCGGACTTTCTGCATCTGTATCATCTTCTTCAATAAAAATACAAAAGAGACTTTCATTTCCTTCATTATTATTGGGAAATAAACGGTGTGCCAGGGCTACTTTAACTCTCCAAACCATGATGCTGCCACCACCATGTTTGACAGTGGGGATGGTGTGTTCAGGGTGAGGAGCTGTGTTGCTTTTACGCCAAACATATCGTTTGGCATTGTGCCCAAAAAGTTTGATTTTGGTTTCATCTGACCAGAGCACCTTCTTCCACATGTTTGGTGTCTCCCAGGTGGCTTGTGGCAAACGGTAAACAACACTTTTTATGGATATCTTTGAGAAATGGCTTTCTTCTTGCCGCTCTTCCATAAAGGCCAGATTTGTGCAGTGTACGACTGATTGTTGTCCTATGGACAGACTCTCCCACCTCAGCTGTAGATCTCTGCAGTTCATCCAGAGTGATCATGGGCCTCTTGGCTGCATCTCTGATCAGTCTTCTCCTTGTTTGAGATGAAAGTTTGGATGGACGGCCGGGTCTTGATAGATTTGCAGTGGTATGATACTCCTTCCATTTCAATATGATTGCTTGCACAGTGCTACTTGGGATGTGTAAAGTTGTGGAAATTGTTTTGTAACCAAATCCGGCTTTAAACTTCTCCTCAACAGTATCACGGACCTGGCTGTTGTGTTCCTTGGTCTTCATGATGCTCTCTGCGCTTTACACAGAACACTGAGACTATCACAGAGCAGGGGCATTTATAGGGAGACTTGATTACACACAGGGGCTTATATTTATCATCATCAGTTATTTAGGACAACATTGGATCATTCAGAGATCCTCAATGAACTTCTGGAGTGAGTTTGCTGCACTGAAAGTAAAGGGGATGAATAATATTGCACGCCCCAATTTTCAGTTTATTAATTTTTACAAAAGTTTAAAATAAGCAATAAATTTCATTCAACTTCACAATTGTGTCCACTTGTTGATTCTTCACCATTAAATGTAATTTTTTTATCTTTATGCTTGAAGCCTGAAATGTGGGAAAAGGTTGATAAATTCAAGGGGGCCGAATACTTTCGCAAGGCACTGTATGTACCTACAACCTGTACATTTGGGTTACGAGACCTGTGAAATGCGCCTGACAGAACCCGGCTGAAGGGAAACTAAATAACTCCTAACTGCACGATTTGTTTGTTTGTTTCTTTCACTTGACAAATAAAGACTGCATATAACGTTTACATGGATTCCTGACATAGAAATCTGATATATATGAACACAGCAAAAATTGCTGCTGTCAGGGCAAGCAAAGGTTTGTATATTTTTTTTCTTTTTATTTAGGCTGTGTGCTCATGCTGCGTTTTTGCTGCTTTTTTTCATGTGTGTTTTTTTTTTTCTTGCAGATTTTGATTAAAACCCGAAGGAAAAACACATCCCAGCAAAGTCTATGAGAATCGTGACTTGCTGTGCACATTTTTTCCTTGCAGATTTTGGTGCAGAAAAAAGTCTGCCTTAGGCCCTGTGCGCACTAGAAAATGGAATTTTCTTAAGAAAATTCCGCAGGGTCTGAAAGATTACCGCACCCGCGGTAAAAAAAACCGCGGCAAACCGCATGCGGTTTACCGCGGTTTTAGCGCGGGTTGGTACATGTGTTTTAATGCATTCAATGAAATAAAGCACATAGAAGTAAATGACTTTTTTTTTTTTTTCAGAGATAGATAGCAGATAGATAGATAGAGGGAGGACAGACCACTGCAGTTCTCCCGAGCAGTAGTGTGTTCACATTACCGGCCGTGAGAAATGACCCGTGGTTACCTCTGCTGTCTCGTTGCGAGGCTGCATTCAGTAGTGTGTCAGTCACGGCTGGATGCAAGCATCGTGGGACCTCCGTGGATTACGCCGGAGCTGTGTGTTTGGGAGGGGTTAATAAAGGGGGGAAAGAGGGGCTTTTTTGTGTTTTATTTAAAATAAAGGATTTTTCGGTGTGTGTTTTATTCACTTTACTTATGGGTTAATCATGTTGCGAGGCTGCATTCAGTAGTGTGTCAGTCACGGCTGGATGCAAGCATCGTGGGACCTCCGTGGATTACGCCGGAGCTGTGTGTTTGGGAGGGGTTAATAAAGGGGGGAAAGAGGGGCTTTTTTGTGTTTTATTTAAAATAAAGGATTTTTCGGTGTGTGTTTTATTCACTTTACTTATGGGTTAATCATGTAAGCTGTCTCATAGACGCTGCCATGATCAAGCCTGGACTTAGTGGCGGCGATCCGCTGTCATTAACTCGTTATTACCACAAATTGCCACCGCATCACGGCAATCGGGAAGAGCCGGGGACACTCCGGGACTGCCGCATAATGGATGCCACAGTCCCGGGGCAGCTGCGGGCTGATATTCTCGGCTGCGGGAGGGGGGGGGCATTAACCCTGTCCCTCGCCCTCTCCAGCCTGAGAATACCGGGCCGCCGCTGTGTTTACCGCGGCTGGACGGTAAAAATACAGCGGAGCACACGTTTTTTTTTTTTGTAATATGTACGTTTGAGTTCTATGTGCATTCTATATGTCTGTGATGTGTGTGAGTGTGATCTGTGTGTGTGTATTCTATATGTGTGTGATGTGTGTGTGATGTGTGTATTTTGTCTGTGTCTGATGTGTGAGTGTGATGTGTGTATTCTATGTCTGTGATGTGTGTTCTATGTCTGTGTCTGTGTGTGAGTGTGATGTGTGTGTGTGTTCTATGTCTGTGTCTGTGATGTGAGTGTGATGTGTCTGTGATGTGTGTTCTGTGTCTGTGTGTGAGTGTGAGGTGTGTGTGTTCTGTGTCTGTGATGTGAGTGTGATGTGTGTGTATTCTATATGTCTAACACACTATGAAGAAAAAGACATGGATCGCACATCCCAAAAATACAATGATCTAAAGCCGCTAGGCAAATAATTAAATAGAACATGAGGTTCTTTTGTTACCATTCTGATCAGATTGTATTAAGCCCACTGCCACGTCACGGCAAACCTCTTGAGTGGGTCCCTAACCTGAACCTTTTTGTGCGGCACTGTGCACTGACCACCGCCGCAGCGACAAAGCGCCAGCAGGGCGGGTGACCTGGTGCCTCACAGCACCCATGCTGCAAGGCGAAGCCCCCAAGGCTCCAGGCCGCGCCGCCCCACCGACACCACACCACCACAACAGCAGCCACCACACAGCACCAGCACACAGTGAGAGGAGCTGTACACTCACCTCCCACTGGCTCCCATATGTGGACTGGGAGCAAAAAGAAGGCTGACTCCTCAGCCTAGCGGCTTTAGATCATTGCATTTTTGGGATGTGCGATCCATGTCTTTTTCTTCATAGTGTGTTATTCTATATGTCTGATACAAGTAAAATATATCTTTGGACCGTGTTAGCCAGTAGAGATAAAAAAAATTGTTTAAAAGAACAGAAAGTCCTCAGTGGTATCAGGTAAAAAGTATCAACCACTGAGGACTTTCTTTTCTATATGTCTGTGATGTGAGTGTGATGTGTGTGTTCTATGTCTATGTCTGTGATGTGAGTGTGATGTGTGTGTGTTCTATGTCTGTGATGTGAGTGTGATGTGTGTGTGTTCTATGTCTATGTCTGTGATGTGAGTGTGATGTGTGTGTGTTCTATGTCTATGTCTGTGATGTGAGTGTGATGTGTGTGTGTTCTATATGTCTGTGATGTGAGTGTGATGTGTGTGTATTCTATATGTCTGTGATGTGATGTGATGTGTGTGTGTTCTATGTCGGTGTCCGTGATGTGATGTGTGTGTGTTCTATGTCTGTGTCCGTGATGTGAGTGTGGTGTGTGTGTTCTATGTCTGTGTCCGTGATGTGATGTGTGTGTGTTCTATGTCTGTGAGTGTGATGTGTGTGTATTCTATATGTCTGTGATGTGAGTGTGATGTGTATGTGTTCTATGTCTGTCTGTGATGTGAGTGTGATGTGAGTGTGATGTGTGTTTATTCTATATGTCTGTGATGTGAGTGTGATGTGTGTGTGTTCTATGTCTGTGTCTATGATGTGAGTGTGATGTGTGTGTGTTCTATGTCTGTGTCTATGATGTGAGTGTGATGTGTGTGTGTTCTATGTCTGTGTCTATGATGTGAGTGTGATGTGTGTGTGTTCTATGTCTGTGTCTATGATGTGAGTGTGATGTGTGTGTGTTCTATGTCTGTGTCCGTGATGTGAGTGTGATGTGTGTGTGTGTTCTATGTCTGTGTCTGTGTGTGAGTGTGATGTGTGTGTATTCTATGTCTGTATCCGTGATGTGAGTGTGATGTGTGTGTTTTCTATGTCTGTGTGTGAGTGTGATGTGTGTGTATTCTATATGTCTGTCTGTGATGAGAGTGTAATGTGTGTGTATTCTATATGTCTGTGATGTGAGTGTGATGTGTGTGTTCTATGTCTGTATCCGTGATGTGAGTGTGATGTGTGTGTTCTATGTCTGTGTCTGTGATGTGTGTGTGTATTCTATATGTCTGTGATGTGTGTGTATTCTATATGTCTGTGATGTGAGTGTGATGTGTGTGTATTCTATATGTCTGTGATGTGAGTGTGATGTGTGTGTGTTCTATGTCTGTGTCCGTGATGTGAGTGTGATGTGTGTGTGTGTGTGTGTTCTATGTCTGTGTCCGTGATGTGAGTGTGATGTGTGTGTATTCTATATGTCTGTGATGTGAGTGTGATGTGAGTGTGTTCTATGTCTGTATCCGTGATGTGAGTGTGATGTGTGTGTATTCTATATGTCTGTCTGTGATGAGAGTGTAATGTGTGTGTATTCTATATGTCTGTGATGTGAGTGTGATGTGTGTGTTCTATGTCTGTGATGTGAGTGTGATGTGTGTGTTCTATGTCTGTGTCTGATGTGAGTGTGATGTGTGTGTATTCTATATGTCTGTGATGTGAGTGTAATGTGTGTGTATTCTATATGTCTGTCTGTGATGTGAGTGTGATGTGTGTTTATTCTATATGTCTGTCTGTGATGTGAGTGTGATGTGTGTGTGTTCTATGTCTGTCTGTGATGTGAGTGTGATGTGTGTTTATTCTATATGTCTGTCTGTGATGTGAGTGTGATGTGTGTGTGTTCTATGTCTGTCTGTGATGAGAGTGTGATGTGTGTGTATTCTATATGTCTGTGATGTGAGTGTGATGTGAGTGTGTTCTATGTCTGTATCCGTGATGTGAGTGTGATGTGAGTGTGATGTGTGTGTATTCTATATGTCTGTGATGTGAGTGTGATGTGAGTGTGTTCTATGTCTGTATCCGTGATGTGAGTGTGATGTGAGTGTGATGTGTGTGTATTCTATATGTCTGTGTGTGTGTGATCTGTGTGTGTTTACTCTCTGCTCCGCTTCCTCTTCCTGTTATAATGACATCACTTCCCTGCAAAACCGCAGGGCAGCGATGAACATTATGTCCCGAAACCGGCGAAATACCGCAGGGAATAACGCAGGAAAACGCAGTGAACCGCACAGAACTTGCTACCTGCTTATTCCCTGGGGGATTTCACGATTACATTACAGTCAATGGAGTGAAATCCCGCAGCTACCTGCGGAAAAGAAGTGACATGCAATTGATTTTGCTGTGGGAATCCCGCAGCAAAACATGCAGCTGTCAAAATCCGCATCGTGCGCACAGCATTTTTTTCCCCCATAGATTTTGCTGGTGAATCACTGCAGAGATGTTATGAACATTTTCTGCAGCAAAACATGCAGGAAATCCGCGGGAAAAAACGGCAAGTGCGCACAGGGCCTTATGTCAGTTCTTTCTGTGATTTTTCATGTATGTGTCTGATATACTGTAATCCACTACGGTGCTCAAGCTCGATCACTCGCACTCCGAGCTCTGCCACTTCGCCTCACACACCATGCATCTGGCATGCATCAAATGACAGCAAACAGCTCAGTAAGTGACACATCGCTGGAATCAAGGTCTCTGTCTCTACATTATGCTGCTCTCAGATGGGGAAGCAAAAACCGGGTGACAGATTCCCTTTCAGAAGACATGAACATTTAAGGAGTTCAAATAGTGGACAATCCCTTTTAATGAGTTATTATTCCATGAAAGCATTTTTTCTAGGGCTGGGAGAAGGCACTTAAATCGCATGGGATCTGCACATCTCTGTATCAATAAAGTTTTGTCAAAACCAAATACCATTAAGTATCAAAAACAAAGCAGTTTGTTTTAAAGGGAACCTGTCACCTGAAAAATGATATTAACCTGCAGATATAGGGTTAATCTGCAAGTTAAAGGGAACCTGTCACCAGATTTGGGGCCTATAAGCTGCGGCCACCACCAGTGGTCTCTTATATACAGTATGTTAGAATGCTGTATAGAAGAGCCCAGACCGCTGTGTAGAACATAAAAATCATACTCATCTAAACGGTCGCTGCGGTGCAGACTGGTCTGATGGGTGTCTCCTTTCTCCGGGTGCGGCACCTCCTCTTTCGGCCATCTTTGTCTCCTTCTTCTCAAGCCTGGGTGCATGATGCGTCCTACGTCATCCACACTCGCCGGCATTGAGATCCTGCGCAGACACACTTTGATCTGCCTGAGCATGGCAGATCAAAGTACTGTAGTGTGCCTGCACAGGACCTCAATGCTGGCTAGTGTGGATGATTTAGGACGCGTCTTGCACCCCGGCTTCAGAAGAAGGAGACAAAGATGGCCGAAACAGGAGGCACTGCACCCGGAGAACGGAGACACCCATCCAACCCAACTCCACTGCAGTGATCATTTAGGTGAGTATTTTAAAGTCATTTTACTGTTCTACATAGCAGCCTGGCCTCTTATATACAGTATGTTAGAATGCTGTATATAAGAGCCCGGTGGCGGCCGCAGTGTATAGGCACCAAATCTGGTGACAGGTTCCCTTTAATTAATGGTGTATGTAACTTGCCCTGTGCCTGCACATTGAACCCTGGTGCCGGGAAGAAATTAACTTTACTCCTCCCAGCAGCATTGTGCTCCCCGCAAATGGAGCGGCGCAGGTTCAGTCACCGCTCTCAGCAGCTGTAACCGCTCCCCGCACTGACTGACAGCTGGCACAGCATTACAGGAGGCTTTCAGTCAGTGTGGGGTACGCTGTTACAGTCGCGCTCTCCATACTCAGAGCAGCGACTGAACTCGGGCCAGCGCCTCCCCTGTTGTTAGAAGCTGAATGCTGCTGGGGGGAATAAAGTTTTTTTTCCTCCCAGCACCGGCACTAGGCAGGTTCCTAATGCTGTTAACCTGCAGATTAACCCCATATAATAGTGATTTTCATGTGACAGGATCCATTCAAGGTATATGCACACGCTGCAGAAAATTTCTGCACCTAAAAACTGCACCTTGTGGCAGGAAAACGCATCTTGTGGCCGAGAAACGCAAAAAAACGCATGTGGTTTTTGGTGCGTTTTGTGTGCCATGCAGTTTTTTTTAGCGTATTCAATGGCTGCAAGGGTTAAAAAATGCAGAACAAAAGCAGACAAGGAATTGACACGCTGCTTCTTTATACTGCATCCAAAACTGCAAGGAAAAAAGAAGCAACATGTGCACAGCATTTCTGAATTTCCATAGACTTTGCTGGGAGAATGAGAGACATGTTTTAGGCAACAACTGCACCAACAAAATACAGCAAAAAATGCAGCGTACGTACACAGCCCCAAAACCACAGCATCAAAAATATGATAAAAAAGCATGTAAAAAAACGCACTGAAAAACCCAATGAAAAAAATGCAGGTTACCTAATTTACCAAATGGGTGCAGAAATTATGTAACATCAACAACTCCCCTAAAACTCATCATGAAATTGTGTTTTAGGTTTACCCGCCCTATAATCTAATATATAAAGCTAAGTGTATGTATTGTGTATGTGTATGTCCGCTAAAGGAATCCGCACCGTCGCATTTACAATCATGAAATTTTGCACAGACACCCCATGTGACTCAGGAAACGTCATAGACTATGTTTTGATGGGAAAATTTAACCCTGCGCTTTACAGTTAAGGCTACTTTACACACTGCGATATCGGTCCCGATATCGCTAGTGTGGGTACCCGCCCCCATCTGTTGCGCGACACGGGCATATCGCTGCCCGTGCCGCACAACATCGCCCACAGCCGTCACACATACTTACCTGTCCGGCGACGTCGCTGTGACCGGCGAACCGCCTCCTTTCTAAGGGGGCGGTCCGTGCGGCGTCACAGCGACGTCACTGAAACGTCACTGAACCGCCGCCCAATAGCAGCGGAGGGGCGGAGATGAGCGGGACGTAACATCCCGCCCACCTCCTTCCTTCCGCATAGCGGCCGGGCGGCAGGTAAGGGGAGCTTCCTCGTTCCTGCGGCGTCACACGCAGCGATGTGTGCTGCCGCAGGAACGAGGAACAACCTCGTTACTGCTGCAGTAACGAGATTTGAGAATGGACCCCCGTGTCGCCGATTAGCGATTTTGCACGTTTTTGCAACGATGCAAAATTGCTTATCGGTGTCACACGCAACGGCATCGCTAATGCGGCCGGATGTGCGTCACGAATTCCGTGCTCCCAACGACTCCGCATTAGCGATGTCGTAGCGTGTAAAGCCCGCTTTACTCTCCAAAAAACCTGCCTACATTAAAGTCAATGGAGCTGGAAGCCACAGGTTATTAATAGCAGCTGTGAGTGGTTGCTATAGGAACGAAAGACATTCATAGTATAAGACGCTTATGTGTGAGGTACTATGATATTGGTGGAGAGACGGATAAAGACGGATAAAGAGACAGACACAGACGGAAAGAGACAGGCACAGACATACAGGGAAAGGGAGAGAAAGAGCCTGGGAAAGAGACAGACAAGGAAAGAGACCCAGATAAAGACAGGCAGACAGGGAAAGAGACAGACAGGCAGCAAAAGAGATAGAGAGACACATGGGGAACGAGACAGACAGACAGACAGGGAAAGACGGGGAAAGAGACATACGGGGACAGGGAAAAATGGGGAAAGAGACAGACGAGGAAAGAGACAGATTGAGACAGGGAAAGACTGGGAAAGAGACAGACGGGGACAGGGAAAAATGGGGGAAAGAGACAGACAAGGAAAGAGACACAGATAAAGACAGACTGGCAGACAGGGAAAGGGACAGACAGCAAAAGAGACAGACAGAGAGACAGACAAAGACAGCTTGGGAACGAGACATCCGGGGAACGAGACTGACAGACACAGAGATAGAGGAAAGACTGGCAGAGAGACAGACACCCAGAGACAGACACCCAGAGACAGACACCCAGAGACTGGGAGAGAGACAGTTCCTATCCCGGGCAACGCCGGGTACTACAGCTAGTACATAGTATATATATATATATATCATTGTAGCAGGTAATTAGTTATTTTTTTATAGGATACTATTCTGGGCTTGAAATTCACAGTTCTTGGGCTATTGTGCAGAGAAGATATCCACAGATATACGCAGCAATGCTTTATATCCTCCATAAATCATATTTCCAAAGCCAGCCCACATAAGGGATAAGGCAGGTAAAATAATTCACAAACAGTGAAATAAGATTGACCTGCTAAATTGAGAAATCTGTGACTGGAATTAATGTGTGATGAATAGGATTATCCCATCAGGGCAAGTTTCTTGGAGATGATCAGCAGTAACTGCAAGGAAAATTAGATTTAACAGTGCATTAAATTGCGTATTTAGGAAGCATCGACCACTAGATTATTTCCAAATACCGAGTCATGCTTCTGAAAATGAAAAGCGGTGCCGGTGGAAAAAAAAGCTAATGCTCTTGTTAATTTATTATACAGGCAACCACAGAAGAGATGTCAGACAGAAGGGGCCATTTGCATTTTAGACTCAATTATGCAGAGGAGCTGAGAATCAAGAAAGAGCTGGAAAGATTGCTTAAGCCCCCTCATAGGCCTATCAGACATGATATAGTGGAACTCAGGCCCAAAAGCGCCTCACCCCTATCTCTGACGCAGGACCCTTCTATCCCCCAGTCAAATCCATTTAATTCTCCCTCACGTCCAAGATCTGGGGTTGGAAAGAAGTCATCTTCAGCTGCCTGTCAATCTGCACCAACGTCGGCTGTATCAAAAAGAGAGGCTGTTTCTAAAACCACAGAGACACAGCTCGATGATGATAAAGTCTATGTGTTACCAAAAGATACCACTTGTACGTCTAGGGATATTACCCAAGTACCAAAAGATCAGGCACAGCATGTACGTAAAGAGGTCCTGGGGCCTGACCACGATGTGCCGAGGCCTGCCATTGCGTCTTTGGTTGGGACAACCAAACCTATTATGGTTTTCACACGACCAGAACCACCATCAAAGCCAAGATCTTACATGCCCCAGGAGTCGATCAAGCTCCATGTAGCTAAGAAACCTAGAGTCATCGAGAAAAAGGTGACAAAAAGACAAAAAGTCACACCAACATCTTCTTGCAATATGAAGAAAGTTGTTGGAAGGTCACCTAAAGACAATGATGATGATGATGATGATAGCACCTCTTCAAGTTCTGATTCGCAGGATAGCAGTGACTCCGAGAAAAGAATCAAACCGAATAAGAAAAAAAAGAAAAGGCATTTAAAGAAATACCAGATCTTGGCTACATCTGAGAAAGTTCAAGGTGGTAGTGATGACCCTACAAGGTCTTCATCTCCTATCGCTGATGAGTTATCCCACGTGGTGGAACCGTCTTCCACTGACTCAATCGTTGACCAAAACAACACAAAAGAGGTGATAGAAAAGACAAATATAAGTGTGCTGTCTCCTACTAAGACTACAGCAAGGTCGGTAGATGAAATAATAGCCTCGCTGAGGTCACCTCAGACTTTCACAGCAACAGACATGATGATAAAACAGTTAATGGAGAGTGTGTTAGGACTGGACTATAACGTAGCATGTGTGGTAAGTCTTCCATTCTTAGATCTTGTTAACTCATGTAGTTCTTTGTGTAATCTTAAAAATCCCATGGTCATTAAAGGGATCATTCATGACTTTTATTTTGTTTTAGAAATGGGTTAAAGGGGTGGTTCACTACTCTGCAATAGTGGCCACATCCCTTTAAAACTGATAGGGAAGGCTTTTTCTAAATACTTTGTTCAGCCAATTCTGCCTCTGACGGCGCTATTGCGGTCCACTCATCCACATGAAGTGACCCCCTGGCCTTTGTGACCGCTGAGATCCGGTGATGTCATGTCAACTTCCAGTTGGCCTGTGGGCGGCATTTGACCGCTCGTCGCAGCCCAGCGTCACAGCGCAGAATGTCTCCTTCACTGCAGAGCGCCACAAGCAAGAGCGATGCTGGGCTGTGACGAGCAGTGAAACTCCGCCCACAGCCCAGTCACTCAGGGAGACTGGGTCCACCGCGGTGATGTCAAGTCAACTGGAAGTTGACCTGACATCACTGAATCCCGGGGGTCACTTCATGGGGATGAGTGGACTGCAATAGCACCACTCACAGGCAGCATTGGCTGAACAAAGTATTTAGAAAAAGCCTACACTATTAGTTTTACAGAAATGTGGCCATTATTGCAGAGTAGTGAACCACCCCTTTAAGAACTTACCGGCTAACTACCTGCCTGTTCTGCCTTTCATTGATCTGTTCCAGTTCAGAACAGTCACGGACCCCTTGTGCCAGCAGTTCTTCTGCTTCTGGTAACATCACTCTCCTGTCGTCGGGGCGTCACTGTCAATGCTATGCTAATGGACAGCTTGCTCACCGGTGCCTAACTATGGGGAACCGGCTGTCAATCAGCATGATGTCTCAGCAATGACGCCCTGTCGACAGAGCAGCTTGGAAGAGAAAGAGCTGCTCTGTTGACGTGACGTCAAATTAAGTGTTTCTAGCTCCATTGCAAAAAGCCAAAAGTCCACGATAACTTGTTAAGCACATAACTTGTAATACAATAAAAAAAAAAACACAACAAAAAAAGCACATACTAAAAATACGACACAACAAAACTATAGAAAATAGGGCATGACAGATACATGTAAAACTAAGAGGACAACTCATTCTCATTTAATTTTGGCCCCATTAAAATAAAAAAAAGCTTATACTCACTTCCGGTGCCAGTCCCATTCCAGCGGTGTCGGCGCTCGCGGTCCCAGGGTCACGTGAGGTTTTGACATCACATGAACCCCGTACCCAATCACCGCTGACATCCCTCTACCCGCCTTCAGATGGTTGAGTATTTAGCAGGAGCGAGAGATGTGGCTCACTTCCTGTTGATTGGTGTCACATCCAAAGGTGAAGCCGCTGACGCCGGAAGTGAGTATAAGCTTTTTTTTTTATTTTAATGAAGCCAAACATAGGAAATGAGAATGGGTTGTCCTAAAGGCCCATTTACACACAGCGACATCGCTATCGATATCGCTGCCGATCGCACCCGCCCCCGTAGTTTGTGAGTCACCTGCAAATCGCTGCCCGTGGCACACAAAATTGTTAGTCCCCGTCACACATACCTGCCTAGCGACGTCGCCGTGGCCGGCGAACCACCTCTTTTCTAAGGGGGTGGTTCATGCGACGTCACATGGCAGGTGCCCAATAGAAGCGGAGGGGCGGAGAGCAGCCGAAGGAAAGACACGCCCGCCTCATTGCCGGAGGACACAGGTACGATGTTGTTCCTCGTTCCTGGGGTGTCACATGTAGCGATGTGTGCTGCCTCAGGAACGACAAACAACCTGCGTCCTGCAACAGCAATGATATTATGAAAATGAACGACGTGTCAATGATCAACAATTAGGTGAGTATTTTTGATCGTTAGCGGTCGCTCGTACGTTTCACATGCAACAACGTCGCTAACAAGGCCGGATGTGCATCACGAATTCCGTGACCCCATGACATCTCGTTAGCGATGTCGTTGCGTGTAAATGGGCCTTTATAGTAGAAACCCCTTTACAGGTTAATTTATATGCACTAATTTTAGCTCTTTGATGAACTGTGGTTGACTTTGTGTAAAGTAATTGGCTCTCGTTTTACTGTTCATACAGTTAAAACTGCCAATAACTGATGAGAACAGAGCAATCATTAATCTGATCCTTCTGTCTCTATTCTGCAATATGTTATTGGCAGCACAGTGTCATGCCTCTTGGGACTCAATCCGGTGACCTTTTGCTGTGTGGTCAGTTTCCTTGCTTGCTGAGATCGGTTTCTGTTCTGCTGATTGTTCTTTTATCCTTGCTTCTTCTTTGGTTTGCTGTTAGTCAGGTGTTCTCACTTTTCTATCTTGTCTCTGTCCTATCACATCCCGAGTAAAGGGGGCTTTACACGCTGAGACATCGCTAATGCGGAGTCGTTGTGGTCACGGAATTTGTGACGCACATCCGGCCGCATTAGCGATGTTACAATGTGTGTGACATTGATGAGCGATTTTGGATCGTTGCAAAAACGTGCAAAATCGCTCATCGGTGACATGGGGGTCCATTCTCGATTATCGTTACTGCAGCAGTAACGATGTAGTTCGCCGCTCCTGCGGCAGCACACATCGCTATGTGTGACGCCGCAGGAACGAGGAACCTCTCCTTACCTGCCTCCCGGCCGCTATGAGGAAGGAAGGAGGTGGGCGGGATGTTCCGGCCACTCATCTCCGCCCCTCCGCTTCTATTGGGCGGCCGCTCAGTGACGTTGCTGTGACGTCGCACGGACCGCCATCTTAGAAAGGAGGCGGTTCGCCGGTCACAGCGACGTCGCCGGGCAGGTAAGTATGTGTGACGGGTCTGCGCGATGTTGTGCGGCACGGGCAGCGATTTGCCCGTGTCGCACAACAGATGGGGGCAGGTACCCACGCTAGCGATATCGGGACCAATATCGCAGCGTGTAAAGTAGCCTTAAGGCTGCTCATACTCTTTTCACCAGCCTTCTCTGCTGGTTAGGGGGATGGTTGTTTGGATTCCTAGCTCTTCAGTTAAGTGTTTCTTGCTGAATTATCTTTATTGCTTTACGCGGCGGTTTGTTTGTGAGTTTCCCTTCCCAGTGTTCTTTCCATTCTTTTACATGTTGCATTGGGGGGGGGTGTCACATATTCCGTAGTCTTTTGGGTTTCTTCCGTTTTCCTCTATCTTCCCTCTATCACTGTGTGAACACGTTCTAAGCCCTGTGTCTCACCCTCTGCTTGTGTGCACTTCCATTATGGTTATTGTTTTATGTTACACTTTGTTTATAGCTTAGGGGTACTTCACACACAGCGAGATCGCTACTGAGATCGCTGCTGAGTCACGTTTTTTGTGACCTCATTAGCGATCTCGCTGTGTGTGACACTGAGCAGCGATCTGGCCCCTGCTGTGAGATCGCTGCTCGTTACACACAGCCCTGGTTCGTTTTTTTATTGTTGCTCTCCCGCTGATAAGCACACATCGCTGTGTGTGACAGCGAGAGAGCAACAATCCTGAATGTGCAAGGAGCAGGAGCCGGCGTCTGACAGCCTGCGGTAAGCTGTAACTAAGGTAAACATCGGGTAACCAAGGTGGTTACCCGATATTTACCTTTGTTACCAGCCTCCGCAGCTCTCACGCTGCCAGTGCCGGCTCCTGCTCCCTGCACACGCTAAGCGGTGTGCGCTGGTAACTAAGGTAAACATCGGGTAACCATACCCGATGTTAGCCTTAGTTACCAGTGTCCGCAGCTTCCAGACGCCGGCTCCGTGCAAGCGCAGCGTCGCTTGCATGTCGCTGCTGGCTGGGGGCTGGTCACTGGTCGCTGGTGAGATCTGCCTGTTTGACAGCTCACCAGCGACCATGTAGCGATGCAGCAGCGATCCTGACCAGGTCAGATCGCTGGTCGGATCGCTGCTGCATCGCTAAAGTGTAAAGGTACCCTTAGGGTGCAGTTAAAGACACTCAGGGTCAGCCATCGATGAGTGGGGGTGCCATTGTGTGATGTCAGAGTGCCAGGTGAACACATATTTAAGATTATAGTAATGCCGACAAAACCCCCACCTACCCTCGGCTAAACCCCGCCCACTTACAAGTGACCAATTAGATTGTTGAGTAGGCGGAGTTTAGCCACTAGTGGGTGGAGTTTTAGTGGCGAAAAGCGCAGTTTAGATATATTAGTGTGTCTCATTGGTGATCCGGCTCCTGTCAGTCACAGAAAGGAGCCGGATCTTTGTGTCGGATCGTTCACGACCGACACATTTCTAGTGGATTGCAGTGTTCACACCTGTCTTGTTTGTCCATCCCCATGTGAGTGATAGGGTTCAGTCACAACACACATCTATTTATACCTTGTGGATGTGCTGCCGTTAATAAACATTTTTTTTTATATCCGACACTCCCCACCCAGCTGCTGATCATCAGTATTCTCTTGGTGCTTATATACCCCTTCCTTTCTTGGACTGGTGCTGGTGATATTATTCAGTTTAGTCAAGCTGAGGTTGCAAGCAGGTCTAAAAAAATTTGCTGAACCTCTAACAGACTCATCTGTGGATACGTAGTTCATGCATTTTCCCCTGTGTGTCCTCCTTGTGTCTTCTATAGTGGTTAGTGGGGTTGATGCAGAGCTCATCCCATCTGTTCCCCATTTAGGCTCCAGCACTAGGAATAACAAGGGTCAGGTATCCGGCTCGGCGCATAGGTGCGGAACCTATCTAGGGTGATGAGGAATCACAGGGACCAGCGGTAGGTTTGGTCAGGGGTAACCATCTTCCCCATCCCTAGACACAGGGTTTCCCTTCCCTTAGTACTACCCTGTACCTAGTGTGACACCATCTTCATTTAGTTAATTCAGATATCAGTATGTTTATGGAGTGTGATGAGAAATACTAGCACCCATACTCTACTTTTAGGGTATGGCCCCCACAATGTGGGCAAAGACTACGTCTGCAAGAACTGGCAAATGATCGCTCAAGTTTGTAGGCCACAGAAGTGGGCCATATCGCATAAGCGGATGGACTGTAGATGAAGAAACCACACAGACCATTAACATTGTAATCAGTAGCTTATTGTTTCAGGAAAGTACAGAAGAAAAAACTGACGAAGAAGAGACAGAGACACCGCAGCCACAGCTGGGAAGTACAGAAGCATCACTTGTGGAAGGTCAACATCCCGAACAGGTACAGAAGACAGTAGCACGTACATTTGAGTGGCACTCAGCAATAATAAGTAGAGCGGTCAAAGGATTATTGCAAAACACAATAGATGAATGGTGGCACTCGCCAATGCGAAAAGGTTCAGCAAACCTGATCCCAAAAGCATTAAAATACGCCGAGAAGGCATCTTCAGTGCTAGGAATATTGGCTTTAATCCTACAATCAACTCATAGTATTTTCAAAAAAATTCCAAGAAAATGATTCTCCAAGTGGATTCAATATCAATTTTATTATATTTGTATTTTTTATTTTTATATTTTTTGGATACACAAAGTGCAAAAAGTGCAGCATAAAAACACCATACAATCGGGTAAACAGAAAAACAGGACAGTGCGACCCAAGTAACAGGCTATAATCAAAGATTCGTATACTGAGCTTATATGCAGCATACACAGGGCAATAAGTATACATATGGCGGTACCCAAGGATATGTAACCACGGATTAAAGTGCTTATTTATAGTGCTATTAGTCAAATGACATATTTCATATTATTGCACCTCAGTCATATAGTACATATCATACTCTGTGCAATATAACATACAAAAGGGCATCAGTCTGAATACAGCAAATATGCATGTAGCTAGTATAAAGATATTGCACAGTTCCCATGTAAATATAAATACATATAACGGCACCCAGGGGCATATGAACATGGATAAAAGTGCTTATTTACAGTGCTGTTAGTCCAAGGACATATTTCATATTATTGCACTTCCATCATAATGCACATACCCCACCATATGCAACATAACACATGTACAAAGAGTTACTTAAGGTATGATGAAAAAATATTAATGATAACACACGTAATTGCTCATAATTAAAGTGTGGGGAATTTAACCCCTCGAACCACCACCTTAAATCAAAGAGCCAGGCCTCAGGTCGCACTGCCCCGCACCCCAACGCGTTTCGCCGGAGCTTCGTCCGGAGGTGCAGGGGCAGTGAAGACCGGTTCCATAAATACCTTGTCCCTAATGTGCTAATTGATGCAGAGTTGAAGCAGAAATTGAGTAAAGAAGCATGGAATGCATTTGACAAGGATCTTGCAACTGAACTTGATCTGTGGGAAACGGATATTAAACAAAAAAAGATGAGTAAGTACCAACGTGATCTGGCAGATTATCAAAATGGCACGGTCTTTAAATGGTACCACCAAAAACGTAATTTTACAAGATCAACATCCAGGTCAACGATACCCTCTACATCCGGATCGGTTTCCTCCAATGAAGGAAATTCAGCCCCCAAGATGAGTGAACGGAGGATTGATGAAGAATATCCAACTAGGGGAGGAGTGACCACTCGGAATTCTGCCAGGAGGCGACAGAAACAGAATAATTGGAGAAGGGAGGATTACCATCAGAAAGACAAATTGAAGGTAATCAATTTAACGGATAAAATACTAACACATGAACAGACGCAGGTTTTGGAGCTGGGTTTGTCCTTTGCTCCAGTGGCAAACTTTGATTTGTTCACTGGAATCAAGGACATACAACTTTTTGGCAGGAAATTAATGTTTAAGAAGTACTTTGCCAGGAAGAATACTGACATGCTGTCTGAATTTTCTAGGGAAGAACGGGAGGCCATAGAGATCCTTGAGTCACTGTTAGCTGAACAGGAATCTGGCCAGATAGAGAATTTCCCCTCATTCATCAAGAAAAAATCGGATGCCTTTCCCCCTTTGTCCGCTTGTCCGGCAATTGACATGTTTGTTAAAATGGTGGTCCAGGAATTTAGGAGGTTGCCGTCTAGGCGTTCACATGACAACTTGAACAAAAAACAGAGAATTGCACTAAGGGAACTGAGACAGATGAAGGACGTTGTCATAAAGCAGGCGGACAAAGGGGGAAATATAGTGATCTGGTCCACTGAGGCCTATGAGAAGGAAGCTTTTAAACAGCTTAATAATAAATTGTGTTACAGTCGAATGGATACAAATCCTACCTATAAATTTCAGAAGGAATTAGAGGAGATTATATTAACAGCTGTTGATAATAATGTCATTCCTAAATCTGTGGCAGAAGGCCTTTTACTAGAACTACCGGTCACTCCCACTATCTATTTCCTTCCCAAAATTCACAAAGACCCCCTACAACCACCTGGGAGACCGATAGTGTCAGGCAATAGGAGCTTATGTGAGCCTGTGTGCCAGTTCCTGGACCATTACCTTAAGCCCTTTGTCTGCACGTTGCCTTCGCATATCCGGGACTCAACTGAGTTTCTTAACAGGATATATGACATCAGGATGGGTGAAAATATGCTGATGGTAACGGCTGACGTACAGTCATTATATACATCAATAGCACATGAGGCAGGTATCTCGGCAGTTGAATTCTATTTGAGATCCTCTAACATGGACAACCAAATGGTGGACCTCCTTTTGCAATTACTCAGATTTGTTTTAACACACAACTATTTTTTGTTCAAGGACCGCTACTACCTCCAGGAGAGGGGTACTGCAATGGGGGCGTCTTGTGCGCCCTCTTTCTTTTTCGCTCCTAATTGGGAGACCCAGACAGTGGGTGTATAGCTACTGCCTCTGGAGGCCGCACAAAGAACTACACTTAAAAGTGTAAGGCCCCTCCCCTTCTGGCTATACACCCTCCCGTAGGAGTACAGATTCCTCAGTTTTAGCTTTGTGCGCAAGGAGGTCAGACACGCACGCATAGCTCCATTGTTTTTAGTCAGCAGCAGCTGCTGACTATGTCGGATGGAAGAAAAGAGGGTCTATATAGACTCCCAGCATGCTCCCTTCTCACCCCACTTATGTCGGAGGTGTTTGTAAGGTTGAGGTACCCATTGCGGGTACGGCGGCAGGAGCCCACATGCTGATTCCTTCCCCATCCCTTTTTACAGGGCTCTGGGTGAAGTGGGATTTACCGGTCTCCAGGCACAGAGACCGTGCTCCATCTACAGCCCCTGGAGAAGATGCTGGATGGAGCGGAGTACATCAGGGACATGGCCCTGCTTCCTCAAGGTACTCTGTGTCCCCGTGTATCTGGCGCTCACACCGCAGCATGCTGGGTGTTGTAGTGCGCCGGGGGACATCAGCGCTGCGGCGCCTGTGCCATGGCCTCATTCAGCTCTGCTGAAGCAGGCACATTTATGGGAATAGGCCGCGCCGGCCGCTGGGACTGCGGCGCGGCTGGCACTTGTAGTGCGCCGGGGACTTCAGCGCGGCCTGCGCTTTTACGGCGGCCGCGCTGATAACTACAGTCCCCGGCTTTTGCGGCCTGCTTCCTTTCGTTCCCGCCCCCAGACCTGCCAGTCAGGAGAGGGGCGGGACGCTGCCCACGTCTAGAACTCGGGCGCCGGCCGCTCGAACAGCGGCGCGGCTGGCACTTGCGGTGCGCCGGGGACTTCAGCGCGGCCCGCGCTTTTACGGCGGCCGCGCTGATAACTCGAGTCCCCGGCTTTTGCGGCCTGCTTTCGTTCGTTCCCGCCCACAGACCTGCCAGTCAGGAGAGGGGCGGGACGCTGGCCAGTGCATCAGCGCTGAGGGCTGGAGTCGTTTTTACATACTCCAGCCCTCACAGTCAGCACAGAGGGGACACTGTTCCCGCACTTTTGTTTGGGAACTCCCACGGACCGCCCCTCTCCACAGAAGCCGGCAGCCATTCTTGCTGACACGCTGAGCTGCAGAGGGGAGCCGGGGAGACCCAGACAAGGCATTCTGCAGCCTCTTACCCGCTGTTCAGCGGGCGGTAAGCAGCCCTCAGGGCTCACCCCCTCTTGTGCTCGTAGTATTCTTAGTATTTTGTTTCTACAAATACTTTGTACTGCATAGCGCTGGTCGCCCTTTGGCTATAGACTCTCTCACATGCAGAGAGCCAGCAGCATGTCGCCTGTAAAACGCAAGGGTGCCAAGGCACAGACATTGTATGCTTCCTGCACCGCATGTGGGACTTTTCTACCGGCAGGCTCCACGGACCCCCATTGTGTGCAGTGCTCGGCCCCTGCGGCGCTTGCACAGTCGGGACCTCTGCTGGACGTGTCCCAGGGTGTACCACCTGTGAATGCTGTCCAGGTGACAGGAACTGAGTTTGCAGCTTTTGCTGACAGAATGTCTCTCACTATGTCACAAATTCTTGACACATTGCGAGCTAGGCCTGTACTTCAGACCACGGACACTGTGCATGTATTGCCCCCTGGTCCCCCTCAGCTCCTAGCTCCGGGACGGGCATCTACACCTCAGGGTGAAGACTCTGACTCGGACGATGGCCCCGGGCAGCCTAAGCGGGCTCGTTATGACGGGCCCTCACATTCATCTCAATGGTCTGGATCCCAGCGGGATGAATCTATGGGTGATGAGGCGGACTTAACTGATCAGGATTCTGATCCAGGGACCGCTCTCAATCTAGATACACCAGATGGTGACGCAATAGTTAATGATCTTATATTTAACATCAATAAGATGTTGAATATTTCCCCACCAGCTCCTCCTGTAGAGGAGTCAGCTTCGCAGCACGAGAGAATCCATTTCAGATACCCTAAGCGTACATTAAGCACTTTTCTGGACCACGCTGACTTCAGAGACGCAATCCAGAAACCCCACGCTTATCCTGAAAGGCGTTTTCCTAAACGACTTAAAGATACACGCTACCCTTTTCCCTCTGAAGTGGTCAAGGGTTGGACCCAGTGTCCAAAAGTGGATCCTCCAATTTCCAGGCTTGCAGCCAGATCCTTGGTTGCTGTTGAAGATGGAGCGGCACTTAAAGATGCCACTGACAGGCAGATGGAGCTCTGGCTGAAATCCATCTATGAAGCGATTGGAGCGTCATTAGCGCCTTCTTTTGCGGCCGTATGGGCACTCCAAGCTATCACGGCCGGGCTTGCGCGAGTCGACTCAGTCACACGTGCATTTGCCCCGCAGGTAGCACCATTGACCTCGCAAATGGCGGCATTCGCGTCGTACGCGATTAATGCTGTTCTTGACGCTACAAGCCGCACGGCAGTGGCGTCAGCCAACTCAGTTGTTTTGCGTAGGGCTCTGTGGTTGAGACATTGGAAGGCAGATTCTCATTCCAAGAAGTGCTTAACCAATTTGCCTTTTTCTCGTGACCGATTGTTTGGAGAGCGTTTGGATGAAATCATCAAACACTCCAAGGGTAAGGACTCTTCCTTACCGCAACACAGACAAAACAAGCCCCAACAGAGGAGGGGTCAGTCTGGTTATCGGTCCTTTCGAGGACAGGGCAGGTCCCAATTCGCCTCGTCAAAAAAGACTCAAAAGGACCAGAGACGTTCAAATTCTTGGAGGTCTCAGTCACGCCCAAAAAGACCAGCCGGAGGAACCGTTGCCAAAACGACGTCCTCCTGACTTGCGGTCTCCGATGCCCACACCCGCGGTCGGTGGGAGGCTGTCCCACTTTGGCGACATTTGGCTAGCAAATGTCAAAGACCGTTGGGTGAGAGATATTCTATCTCACGGGTACAGGATAGAGTTCAGTTCTCGTCCGCCAACTCGTTTCTTCAGAACTTCTCCACCACCAGACCGAGCCGATGCTCTGTTGCAGGCGGTGGCCGCTCTAAAGGCGGAAGGAGTGGTGACCTCCGTCCCTCTTCAGGAACAGGGTCACGGTTTTTACTCCAATCTGTTTGTGGTCCCAAAAAAGGACGGATCGTATCGTCCCGTCCTGGATCTGAAGTTGCTCAACAGACACGTAAAAGTCAGGAGGTTCCGGATGGAATCCCTACGCTCCGTCATAGCCTCAATGTCTCAGGGAGATTTTCTAGCATCAATAGACATCAAAGATGCGTATCTCCACGTGCCGATTGCACCAGAGCATCAGCGTTTCCTACGTTTCATCATACACGACGAGCACCTACAGTTCGTAGCGTTACCCTTCGGTCTGGCAACAGCCCCCCGGGTCTTCACCAAAGTCATGGCAGCAGTAGTAGCTGTTCTGCACTCGCAGGGTCACTCGGTCATCCCGTACCTAGACGACCTGCTTATAAAGGCATCCTCTCAAGAAGCATGCCAACACAGTCTGAAGGTGGCGCTAGACACTCTCCAGACTTTCGGGTGGATTATCAACTTTCCAAAGTCTCATCTAACCCCGACCCAATCTCTGACTTATCTTGGCATGGAGTTTCATACTCTATCAGCGATAGTGAGGCTTCCACTGGACAAGCAGTGCTCGCTACGGACTGGAGTGCAATCTCTCCTTCAGAGCCAGTCGCACTCACTGAGGCGCCTCATGCATTTCCTAGGAAAGATGGTAGCAGCAATGGAGGCAGTCCCGTTCGCGCAGTTTCATCTGCGCCCTCTCCAATGGGACATTCTGCGCCAATGGGATGGGAAATCGACGTCCCTCGACAGGACTGTCTCCCTCTCTCAGACTGCCAAGGACTCTCTACGTTGGTGGCTTCTCCCCAACTCATTGTCACAGGGAAAGTCGTTCCTTCCCCCGTCCTGGGCAGTGGTCACGACAGATGCGAGCCTATCAGGGTGGGGAGCGGTGTTTCTCCACCACAGGGCTCAGGGGACGTGGACTCAGGAAGAGTCCACCTTGCAGATCAATGTTCTGGAAATCAGAGCAATCTATCTTGCCCTGCGAGCCTTCCAACAATGGCTGGAAGGCAAGCAGATTCGGATTCAGTCGGACAATTCCACGGCGGTGGCGTACATCAACCACCAAGGGGGAACACGCAGTCGCCAAGCTTTTCAAGAAGTCCAGCGGATTTTGACGTGGGTGGAAAGCAGAGCGTCCACCATATCTGCAGTTCACATCCCAGGCGTGGAAAACTGGGAAGCAGACTTTCTCAGTCGCCAGGGCATGGACGCAGGAGAATGGTCCCTTCACCCGGACGTGTTTCAACAGATCTGTTGCCGCTGGGGGTCGCCGGACGTCGATCTGATGGCGTCACGGCACAACAACAAGGTCCCAGTTTTCATGGCACGGTCTCACGATCACCGAGCGCTGGCGGCAGACGCCTTGGTTCAGGATTGGTCGCAATTCCGACTCCCCTATGTGTTCCCACCTCTAGCATTGTTACCCAGAGTTCTCCGGAAAATCAAGTCCGACTGCCAGCGAGCCATACTCGTCGCTCCAAATTGGCCAAGAAGGTCGTGGTACCCGGATCTGTGGCATCTCACGGTAGGCCAACCGTGGGCACTACCAGACCGTCCAGATCTGCTGTCTCAAGGGCCGTTTTTCCATCTGAATTCTGCGGCCCTGAACCTGACTGTGTGGCCATTGAGTCCTGGATCCTAGCGGCCTCAGGTTTATCTCAGGGAGTTGTTGCCACAATGAGACAGGCTAGAAAACCATCCTCAGCTAAGATCTATCACAGGACGTGGAAGATATTCTTAGCGTGGTGCTTGGCTCAAGGGTTTTCTCCCTGGCCATTTGCATTGCCAATTTTTCTTTCCTTCCTGCAGTCTGGGTTGGAAAAAGGTTTGTCCCTTAGCTCGCTTAAGGGTCAAGTCTCCGCGTTATCCGTATTCTTTCAGAAGCGCTTGGCACAGCTTTCTAAAGTACGCACGTTTCTCCAAGGAGTTTGTCATATCGTTCCTCCTTACAGACGGCCATTGGAACCCTGGGATCTGAACAAGGTTCTCCTTGCTCTTCAAAAGCCGCCTTTCGAGCCTTTGAAAGAGGTTCCCCTTTCTCGGCTTTCACAAAAGGTAGTTTTTCTTGTAGCGGTCACGTCTCTTCGAAGAGTGTCCGAGCTGGCGGCGTTATCTTGCAAATCTCCCTTCCTGGTATTTCACCAAGACAAGGTAGTACTGCGTCCAATTCCAGAGTTTTCTCCCAAGGTGGTTTCTTCCTTTCATCTCAATCAGGATATCACTTTGCCATCTTTGTGTCCGCATCCAGTTCACCAATTTGAAAAGGGTTTACATCTGTTGGACCTGGTGAGAGCACTCAGGATTTACATTTCTCGCACGGCGCCTCTACGCCGTTCGGATGCGCTCTTTGTCCTAGTCGCTGGTCAGCATAAGGGATCGCAAGCTTCCAAATCCACCCTGGCGCGGTGGATCAAGGAACCAATTCTTCACACATACCGTTCTGCTGGGCTTCAGATTCCATCTGGACTGAAGGCCCATTCTACCAGAGCCGTTGGTGCGTCCTGGGCGTTGAGGCATCAGGCTACGGCTCAGCAAGTGTGCCAGGCGGCTACCTGGTCGAGTCTGCACACGTTTACCAAACACTATCAAGTGCATACCTATGCTTCGGCAGACGCCAGCCTAGGTAGACAGGTCCTTCAGGCGGCGGTGGCCCACCTGTAGGAAGAGGCTGTATGACAGCCCGTTCATGTGGTATCTTTTTACCCACCCAGGGACTGCTTTTGAACGTCCCACTGTCTGGGTCTCCCAATTAGGAGCGAAAAAGAAGAAGGGAATTTTGTTTACTTACCGTAAATTCCTTTTCTTCTAGCTCCAATTGGGAGACCCAGCACCCGCCCTATCTGTTTTTAGGGTTTCGTTTTTTCGGGTGCACATGTTGTTCACGTTGTTTCTTAAGTTCTCCGATCTAGTTATCGGATTGAATTTGTTTTTGAAACTGTTATTGGCTTTCCTCCTTCTTGCTTTGGTACTAAAACTGAGGAATCTGTACTCCTACGGGAGGGTGTATAGCCAGAAGGGGAGGGGCCTTACACTTTTAAGTGTAGTTCTTTGTGCGGCCTCCAGAGGCAGTAGCTATACACCCACTGTCTGGGTCTCCCAATTGGAGCTAGAAGAAAAGGAATTTACGGTAAGTAAACAAAATTCCCTTCTTTGCAAACCTTTTCCTGGGTTGGTGGGAGCGGTCCATCCAATTTTCATCTGAATTTTCTGGTACAGTCCATCTATGGTTAAGGTTTATAGATGATGTATTTTTTATTTGGGAGAGGGGGGTCCACCATTTGGAGAGGTTCATGGAGAATTTAAATAACAATGAGGATAACATAAAATTTACTTATGTTTTCAGTAACACAAGTATCGACTATCTTGATGTCAGGATCTCCAAGGATGATAATGGGAATTTAACAACTGATATTCACCGTAAAGAAACCGCTGTAAATGCACTGTTGAGCGCGAAGTCTTCTCACCCAGCACAAACGATTAGGGCCATTCCAACAGGTCAGTTTATGAGGGCTAAACGTATATGCTCCTCTAATGAACTGTTTGAAGTGCAAGCATCTGATCTAAAAAAACGTTTTCACTCTCGTCACTATAGAACGGAAGTGATAGAGGATGGATACCTACGGGCACAAAAAAGCACGAGAGAACAACTTTTGAGACCAACGCAAAGAGGGCAGGACAACAAGGTGAGATATATAACTCCTTACCATGCTCAATGGCGGGAAATGTCAACCATCTTGGAGAAGTACTGGCCTATTTTGTTGTCCGATGGTGATTTGGCTACAGTACTGACCCCCAGACCAGCTATTACCCCGAAGCGCTCTAAAACGATTAGGGACCTAATAGTGCGAAGCCACTACATACCATCTCCTCAGAAATATTTTCTTGGTGTTGATAGAGGCCCCAGATGGGGGTGTTATTCATGTGGGGACTGTAGTGCTTGTACGCAGGTGGAGAGGAGTTTTGAATTTTATGATTCTTCAAGAACAAAGACATATAAAATTCTACATTTCATAAATTGTCGGTCCTCGGGCATTGTTTATTGGGCAGTTTGCCCCTGTGGCCTGATATACGTCGGTTTGACGTCAAGGGAATTCAGGACTAGGATCTTGGAGCACATTCGGGATATTAAGGGCGCTGCCAAGCTTAAGAAAGATGAAGATATTGACATGTTGAAGAATATCCCTAAACATTTTAGAGAAAAGCATAACTGCAACTGGAGATTGTTAAAATTTAGGGGAATTGATAAAGTTCATCTTGGAGCAAGAGGGGGTGATCTTAAAAATAACTTGGCTCAGAAGGAAATCCGCTGGATCACCATCTTAGATACGATTAAACCTAAAGGGCTCAATGATACGGTGAGCTTTAGGCCCTTTTTGAAATACAGGTAGTTCACGACTTTTGTGGATGTTAGGCCAATACTGTACTGCATACCTCAGCCCGAGTGTTTTTAATCTCTGTTTTTAACTGGTTTTAATTTTGTATTTTTGTAGAATTGAATTACTGGTTCCCAACCTACAATAATCCGAATTTGCTGTTGTGGATCAAATCTGGAGGGCCTGGAGAGCGAATAATATACTGAGATTTACAGTAATGAAGTATATTTATGTTAAACATAACTTACGTTATGGCTGCTATGTATTATATCCGTCAAACATTACTTGTGGTGTGGTTGTCATGCATTAAGTGCTGGTTAAAACATAGCAAGATCCTGTATATATTAATCTACACTACGAGCGCCTGCCCTGTTGCTTGCCCATACTTAAAATGGCATCCGGATCCTCTGTGCTCAGCGAACGCGCGCGCGGTGTCCAGGTTACGGCCCCCTTCTGTTTCGTGCCCGGCGTCCAATGGTTGCCCGGTCCCATGCGCATGCGTGGGATGGACTTCCGGGACGCCGGCCGCGTCACTGAATGCGGAAGTGACTGGACGGCGTGCGCCATCACTGCTGAAGGCACATTAGGGACAAGGTATTTATGGAACCGGTCTTCACTGCCCCTGCACCTCCGGACGAAGCTCCGGCGAAACGCGTTGGGGTGCGGGGCAGTGCGACCTGAGGCCTGGCTCTTTGATTTAAGGTGGTGGTTCGAGGGGTTAAATTCCCCACACTTTAATTATGAGCAATTACGTGTGTTATCATTAATATTTTTTCATCATACCTTAAGTAACTCTTTGTACATGTGTTATGTTGCATATGGTGGGGTATGTGCATTATGATGGAAGTGCAATAATATGAAATATGTCCTTGGACTAACAGCACTGTAAATAAGCACTTTTATCCATGTTCATATGCCCCTGGGTGCCGTTATATGTATTTATGTTTACATGGGAACTGTGCAATATCTTTATACTAGCTACATGCATATTTGCTGTATTCAGACTGATGCCCTTTTGTATGTTATATTGCACAGAGTATGATATGTACTATATGACTGAGGTGCAATAATATGAAATATGTCATTTGACTAATAGCACTATAAATAAGCACTTTAATCCGTGGTTACATATCCTTGGGTACCGCCATATGTATACTTATTGCCCTGTGTATGCTGCATATAAGCTCAGTATACGAATCTTTGATTATAGCCTGTTACTTGGGTCGCACTGTCCTGTTTTTCTGTTTACCCGATTGTATGGTGTTTTTATGCTGCACTTTTTGCACTTTGTGTATCCAAAAAATATAAAAATAAAAAATACAAATATAATAAAATTGATATTTAATCCACTTGGAGAATAATTTTCTTGGAATTTTTTTGAAAATACTATGAGTTGATTGTAGGATTAATGTAAGGTTTGGGAACCATAGTATAGAAATAATAATGCTATAAAGACAGTATGGATCTACTAATTCTAATTCTGAGGTCTAGGAATATTGGCTGTATACTAATGCTTTTGGAATAAAGTTTGCCGAATTCTAACTTATTGGTGAGTGCCGCAATTCATCTCTTTTTACTTTATTTTCCCAATCACAATCTTCTATTAAATCTAATATATAAAGCTGAGTGTGTGTGTGTGTGTGTGTGTGTGTGTGTGTGTCCGCTAAAGGAATCCGCACCGTCGCATTTACAATCACGAAATTTTGCACAGACACTCCATGTGACTCAGGGAATGTCATAGACTATGTTTGGGCGAGAAAATTTAACCCCGCGCTTTACAGTTACTCTCCAAAAATCCTGCCTCCATTAAACTGAATGGAGGTGGGAGCTATAGGTTATTAATAGCAACTGTCAGTGGTTGCTATAGGAACAAAATAAACAGTTAGTATAAGAAGCTTATGTGTGAGGTAATAAGATGTCGGTGGGGAGACGGATAGAGAGACAGACAGAAAGAGACAGACAGATATAGACACAGACAGAGACAGACGGGGAAAGAGACAGAGAGATAGAAACAGACAGAGAGATGGGGAAAGAGACAGACCTGGAAAGAGACAGACCTGGAAAGAGACAGACCTGGAAAGAGACAGACCTGGAAAGAGACAGACCTGGAAAGAGACAGACCGGGAAAGAGACAGACCGGGAAAGAGACAGACCGGGAAAGAGACAGACAGCTAGAGAAACAGACTGACAGCGACACACAGACAGAGACTGGGAGAGAGACAGATGCTATCCCGGGCAACGCCTGGATACTACAGCTAGTATAAAATAGAAAGCTTGCCAACTTCACAGTATCCACTTTTTTAGTCTAATTTCCTAAAGTGTCAGGAAACAATACGTGTACATGGCCACAATGAGTAGAGTCCAGACATGTTTTTTTTTTTATATTGAAGCATCTAATGAGCGTGTGCAAAAGTTATTGTGAAAGGAGAGGGAGCTGTGACATTGGCTATTGGGATTTGTGGTAAGGTGTATTATTAGTCATTGTAATCCTGTCTCTGATGATAAGGAGCCTGCTGAAAACTGTTCCTGAAAGGACCGTAAGTATAAACGTAAGATTTACACAAAAAAAATTTGTCTCCTTTGTCTGACTTGGCAAATAGTTGCGTTCCGCAAAACATAAGAAGTCTGAAGCATCTTTTCTTAGAGCTCTGTGTTCCTCTGTCTTTCCTCCTAGAAATTGATGGGTAAATTGACAACCGGGTGTTACCTTAATCTATCAGATATTTATAAGCTATGCTATGAATATGGCATAGATGTCTAAAACTGGAATAACCTTGAAAAAATAAGGTTTTTTTTTTACTCAAAAACATATAGTTGGATTAGAATTTTATTTCAGGTTGCATTCCAACTTCAAAAGTATGGCTGCTCTGTGATTTTGGCCATGATCTTACATTTTAGGAAAGTTTCTTTCTGTCTTATAAACTTGACAACATGCAGTAATACATACTAAATATGTTCCTCCTTCCGTCACACCTTACTCATGATGGCCCATATCTTCTATATTACATTCAGCCGAATCTCCAGGGTCCTGAGGCACATGTCTCCCTGACTGATGACGACAAGCTTTCCACTCCTTCTCTGGGTAAAGATGAGGAAGCACCAAGTCACCAAGGACTCATGTCAGCTAAGGAGGAATCCGTAACATCAATGAAGGTGGACGAAATGACAGAAGACGCCAAAGAAATCCTCACATCCTCTGCTCAGGTACACATAGCTCCTCGCTCATACAGATTACATCTAAAGACAACAGTCAACATATTGGATCAATGTGGGGGCAGCCCAGGATCATTTAAATTGTCTATCAACCAGCAGATCAGGAGAAAAGCTGCTGCCAGAGGAGTCTGACTCAGGATTGTCCATGTGAGGCCATTATTCTGTATGGAGGGCTATGTGGGGCACATTATTCTGTTTGGAGGGCTATGTGGAGCACATTATTCTGTATGGAGGGCTATGTGGGGCCATTATTCTGTATGGAGGGCTATGTGGGGTCCATTATTCTGTATGGAGAGCTATGTGGAGCACATTATTCTGTATGGAGGGCTATGTGGGGCCCATTATTCTGTATGGAGGGCTATGTGGAGCACATTATTCTGTATGGAGGGCTATGTGGGACCCATTATTCTGTATGGAGGACTATGTGGGGCACATTATTCTGTTTGGAGGGCTATGTGGAGCACATTATTCTGTATGGAGGGCTATGTGGGGTCCATTATTCTGTATGGAGGGCTATGTGGGGCCCATTATTCTGTATGGAAGACTGTGTGGGGTCCATTATTCTGTATGGAGGGCTATGTGAGGCCCATTATTCTGTATGGAGGGCTATGTGAGGCCATTATTCTGTATGGAGGGCTATGTGGGGTCCATTATTCTGTATGGAGGGCTATGTGAGGCCATTATTCTGTATGGAGGGCTATGTGAGGCCCATTATTCTGTATGGAGGGCTATGTGAGGCCATTATTCTGTATGGAGGGCTATGTGGGGTCCATTATTCTGTATGGAGGGCTATGTGAGGCCCATTATTCTGTATGGAGGGCTATGTGAGGCCATTATTCTGTATGGAGAACTGTGTGGGGTCCATTATTCTGTATGGAGGGCTATGTGGGGTCCATTATTCTGTATGGAGGGCTATGTGAGGCCATTATTCTGTATGGAGGGCTATGTGGGGTCCATTATTCTGTATGGAGGGCTATGTGAGGCCCATTATTCTGTATGGAGGGCTATGTGGGGCCATTATTCTGTATGGAGGGCTATGTGGGGCCCATTATTCTGTATGGAGGGCTATGTGAGGCCCATTATTCTGTATGGAGGGCTATGTGGGGCCATTATTCTGTATGGAGGGCTATGTGGGGTCCATTATTCTGTATGGAGGGCTATGTGAGGCCCATTATTCTGTATGGAGGGCTATGTGGGGCCATTATTCTGTATGGAGGGCTATGTGGGGCCCATTACTCTGTATGGAGGGCTATGTGGGGCCCATTATTCTGTATGAAGGGCTATGTGGGGTCCATTATTCTGTATGGAGGGCTATGTGGGGCACATTATTCTGTATGGAGGGCTATGTGGGGCCATTATTCTGTATGGAGGGCTATGTGGGGTCCATTATTCTGTATGGAGGGCTATGTGGGCCCATTATTCTGTATGGAGGGCTATATGGGGCCCATTATTCTGTATGGAGGGCTATGTGGGCCCATTATTCTGTATGGAGGGCTATGTGGGGCCCATTATTCTGTATGGAGGGCTATGTGGGGCCCATTATTCTGTATGGAGGGCTATGTGGGGCCCATTATTCTGTATGGAGGGCTATGTGGGGCTCATTATTCTGTATGGAGGGCTATATAGGGCCAATTATTCTGTATGGAGGGCTATGTGGGGCCATTATTCTGTATTGAGGGCTATGTGGAGCCATTATTCTGTATGGAGGGCTATGTGGAGCCCATTATTCTGTATGGAGGGCTATGTGGGGTCCATTATTCTGTATGGAGGACTATGTGGGGCCATTATTCTGTATGGAGGGCTATGTGGAGCCCATTATTCTGTATGGAGGGCTATGTGGGGCCTATTATTCTGTATGGAGGGCTATGTGGGCCCATTATTCTGTATGGAGGGCTATGTGGGGCCCATTATTCTGTATGGAGGGCTATGTGGGCCCATTATTCTGTATGGAGGGCTATGTGGGGCCCATTATTCTGTATGGAGGGCTATGTGGGGCCCATTATTCTGTATGGAGGGCTATGTGGGGTCCATTATTCTGTATGGAGGACTATGTGGGGCCATTATTCTGTATGGAGGGCTATGTGGAGCCCATTATTCTGTATGGAGGGCTATGTGGGGCCCATTATTCTGTATGGAGGGCTATGTGGAGCCCATTATTCTGTATGGAGGGCTATGTGGGGCCCATTAGTCTGTATGGAGGACTATGTGGGGCCCATTATTCTGTATGGAGGGCTATGTGGGGCCATTATTCTGTATGGAGGGCTATGTGAGGCCCATTATTCTGTATGGAAGGCTATGTGAGGCCCATTATTCTGTATGGAAGGCTATGTGGGGCCATTATTCTGTATGGAGGGTTATGTTGAGCCCATTATTCTGTATGGAGGGCTATGTGGGGCCCATTATTCTGTATGGAGGGCTATGTGGAGCCCATTATTCTGTATGGAGGGCTATGTGGGGCCCATTTTTCTGTATGGAGGACTATGTGGGGCCCATTATTCTGTATGGAGGGCTATGTGGGGTCCATTATTCTGTATGGAGGGCTATGGGGGCCCATTATTCTGTATGGAGGACTATGTGGGGCTCATTATTCTGTATGGAGGACTATGTGGGGCCCATTATTCTGTATGGAGGGCTATGTGGGGTCCATTATTCTGTATGGAGGGCTATGTGGGGCCCATTATTCTGTATGGAGGACTATGTGGGGCTCATTATTCTGTATGGAGGGCTATGTGGGGCCCATTAGTCTGTATGGAGGGCTGTGTGGGGCTCATTATTCTGTATGGAGGGCTATGTGGGGCCATTATTCTGTATGGAGGGCTATGTGGGGCCATTATTCTGTATGGAGGGCTATGTGGAGCCCATTATTCTGTATGGAGGGCTATGTGGGGCCCATTATTCTGTATGGAGGGCTATGTGGAGCCCATTATTCTGTATGGAGGGCTATGTGGGGCCCATTATTCTGTATGGAGGACTATGTGGGGCCCATTATTCTGTATGGAGGGCTATGTGGGATCCATTATTCTGTATGGAGGGCTATGGGGGCCCATTATTCTGTATGGAGGACTATGTGGGGCTCATTATTCTGTATGGAGGGCTATGTGGGGCCCATTATTCTGTATGGAGGGCTATGTGGGGCCCATTATTCTGTATGGAGGGCTATGTGGGGAGCATTATTCTGTATGGAGGACGTCGATATTCTTATCTACTTGTTTAACAGACTGCTAACTAGTGTAGGTGTAAATCTTTAGTATGGAGCATAGATGTGCTTGAAGCAGAGCTACAGATGGCATGGTTAGGGCACTGAGCTTCCGCAGATTTCAGATCAGATGATGCCAGTGCTGGTTTTGTAATGCATGAGTAATATGTATAGGTAGTCCCCATGCGTGTGATTTTTGTAAGTCTTCTTGTGCAGACTATGAACCTTACCGGTTCCATTGTATCCCAGATAAGTGCAGTATTTGCAATGCTGGAACTGAGGGTCTGTTGCTTTTGTGAGCGGTGGCGACTCCCTGGCTGTGCTCGGAGGGAGGGGCAGCGGTGACAAATCACCAGGCGTTGACAGGACAACTGTTTGTATTTTTGCTGATTGGAAAAATTCTTGTTTTCCCTTTTTTTTAAACCCCTGAAACGTTTATCTTTTTCTTGTTTTTCTTCAGATCTCTTTCTCCGACATCATTCACCCAACAGAAGATGCAGCGCCGCTGACGAGACCCGAGACAGCAAAGACTTGCCCTAATGCAACTCTTCTTGCCACCTGGAAGCCGAGAACAAAGTAATTTTTTGGAGTCTGTGTTAAGGACTAAGGGATACATACTAAGGCTACCGCATATGCGCACATATTCTTTTAATCTAATATATAAAGCTGAATGTGTGTATGTATGTGTGTGTATGTGTGTGTATGTGTGTGTATATCCGGGATTGGCATCTGCACCGTCGCAGCTACAGCCACAAAATTTTGCACACTCACACATCTGGACCCCGAGAGCGTCATAGGCTATGTTGTGAGGCGAAATTTTAACCCCGCGCGTTCCAATTTACCAATCAATTTTGCCCCTATATACATAATGAGGGAAAAAGTGAAACGAAAAGTGTATCCGCACCGTCACATTTACAATCACAAAATTTTGCACAGACACCTCATGTGACCCAGGGAATGTCGTAGACTATGTTTTGACAGGAAAATTTAACCGCTTTACAGTTACTCTCCAAAAAACATGCCTCCGTTAAAGTAAATGGAGCCTGGAACAACTGGTTATTAGTAGGAGCTGTGATTGGTTGCTATTGGAACAAAAGACATTCATAGTATAAGAAGCTGACAGACAGAGAGACATAGAGACAGACAGACAGAGAGACGGGGAAAGAGACAGACGGGGAAAGAGACAGACGGGGAAAGAGACAGACGGGGAAAGAGACAGACTGAGCACATTACATGGCCAATTTAGTTAAATCTGTGTGGAATATCTGTGGTGTTGAAATATATGTTGTGAAATGCTTCTATTAGCTTAGTTTTTGCCTTTTAATAATTACATTTCTATCTATTTGTTTTGTGTTTTTTGTGTGCAGAATAAATTTTTGTTAATACATTCTATTTTGTTAACAGCAGTTATTAACCCGGGCAAAGCCGGGTAGTACAGCTAGTCTAATATATAAAACTCAGTGTATGTATGTGTGTATGTCCGCTAAAGGAATTCGCACCGTCGCATTTACAATCACGAAATTTTGCACAGACGCCTCATGTGACCCAGGGAACGTCATAGACTATGTTTTGACGGGAAAATTTTATCCCGCGCTTTACAGTTACTCTACAAAATCCTTAATTTAAACTGAATGGAGGTGGGAGCTACTGGCTATTAATAGCAACTGTCAGTGGTTGCTATAGGAACAAAATAAACTGTTAGTATAAGAAGCTTATGTGTGAGGTAATATGATGTCGGTGGTGAGACGGATAGAGAGAGACAGACGAGGCAAGGAGACAGACGGGGCAAGGAGACAGACGGGGCAAGGAGACAGACGGGGCAAGGAGACAGACGGGGCAAGGAGACAGACGGGGCAAGGAGACAGACGGGGCAGGGAGACAGACGGGGCAGGGAGACAGACGGGGCAGGCAGACAGACGGGGCAGGGAGACAGACGGGGCAGGGAGACAGACGGGGCAGGGAGACAGACGGGGCAGGGAGACAGACGGGGCAAGGAGACAGACGGGGCAAGGAGACAGACGGGGCAAGGAGACAGACGGGGCAAGGAGACAGACGGGGCAAGGAGACAGACGGGGCAAGGAGACAGACGGGGCAAGGAGACAGACGGGGCAAGGAGACAGACAAAGACAGACGGGGCAAGGAGACAGACAAAGACAGATAGGGAAAGAGACAGACAAAGACAGATAGGGAAAGAGACAGACAAAGACAGATAGGGAAAGAGACAGACAAAGACAGATAGGGAAAGAGATAGACAAAGACAGATAGGGAAAGAGACAGACAAAGACAGATAGGGAAAGAGACAGACAAAGACAGATAGGGAAAGAGACAGACAAAGACAGATAGGGAAAGAGACAGACAAAGACAGATAGGGAAAGAGACAGACGGGGAAAGAGAGAGACGGGGAAAGAGAGAGACAGACAGACACACATATAGAGACAGACACAGAGATGGAGACAGACTGATACAAATACAGACAGAGACATAAGGGTGCTTTACACGCTGCGACATCGCTAGCGATCTCGTTAGCGATGTGACACGCCAGATCGCAGATAAGATTTGCCGAGATCGCACATAGGTCATTTTTGTAGCGCCGGTCACATGTATGATCTCGGCAAATCGTATGTGCGATCTGGCGTGTTACATTGCTAATGAGATCGCTAGCGATGTCGCAGCGTGTAAAGCACCCTATAGACACAGACAGACAAAGAAAGACACAGACAGAGAGACAGACAGACAGCGACACACAGACAGAGACTGGGAGAGAGACAGTTACTATCCCGGGCAACGCCGGGTACTACAGCTAGTTCCCTATAAAAGCAACATGGCCCGGAATTTTGTTAAGTTTTAGATCTCATTCCTACTAGAATAAATGCTAAAAGAATTGGAGAAAATGCTACGCAAATTTTGAGCACTTTATTGTATTTTGTATACATATGTCATACCTGGAAATGCACATGCCTTAAAAGGTTTATAAGATGACAGAAGCTAAAACACCTGAGCCGGGAAATTATAGGCCGGTAAGTTTAACCTCTACGGTTGGTAAAATCCTTGAGGGTTTCTTGAGAGATGCTATACTGCAGTATCTCAAGAAAAATAACCTTATGACAGAGTATCAACATGGGTTTATGAGGGATCGATCCTGTCAAACTAATTTGATCAGCTTCTATGAAGAGGTAAGTTCAAGCCTGGACCAGGGAAATGCAGTGGATGTTGTGTATATGGACTTTTCAAAAGCTTTTGATACGGTGCCACACAAAAGGTTGGTACATAAAATGAGAATAATGGGGATAGGGGAAAATATGTGTAACTGGGTTAAAAACTGGCTCAGTGATAGGAAACAAAGGGTGGTTATTAATGGTACGTACTCGGACTGGGTCTCAGTTCATAGTGGGGTACCACAGGGGTCAGTATTGGGCCCGCTTCTTTTCAACATATTTATAAATGACCTTGTTGGGGGCATGCGGAGTAGAATTTCAATATTTGCAGATGATACTAAACTCTGCAGGGTAATCAATACAGAGGAGGATAATTTTATATTACAGGGAGATTTATGTAAATTGGAGGATTGGGCTGAGAAGTGGCAATTGAAGTTTAATGTAGATAAATGTAAGGTCATGCACTTGGGTAGAGGAAATAACATTTATGATTATGTACTTAATTGTAGAACACTGGGTAAAACAGACACAGAAAAAGACTTGGGTGTATGGGTGGATGGTAAACTTCACTTTAGTGGACAGTGTCAGGCAGCTGCTGCCAGGGCTAATAAAATAATGGGATGTATTAAAAGAGGTATAAGTGTTCATGAAAAAAATATAGTTCTACCTCTGTACAAGTCACTAGTGCGACCGCACGTAGAATACTGTGTACAATTCTGGTCACCGATATATAAGAAGGACATAGCTGAACTGGAGAGGGTGCAAAGAAGAGCGACCAAGATTATTAGAGGAATGGGTGGGCTGCAATACCAAGACAGGTTATTAAACTTGGGGTTATTTAGTCTGGAAAAACGAAGGCTTAGGGGAGATCTAATCACAATGTATAAATATATGAGGGGACAGTACAGAGACCTTTCCAAAGATCTTTTTACACCTAGGCCTGCGACTGGAACACGTGGGCATCCGCTACGTCTTGAGGAAAGAAGGTTTAATCATAATCACAGACGAGGATTCTTTACTGTACGAGCAGTGAGACTATGGAATTCTCTGCCGCATGATGTTGTAATGAGTGATTCACTACTAACATTTAAGCAGAGCCTGGATGCCTTTCTTGAAAAATTTAATATAACCAGTTATGTATATTAGATTTTATGACAGGGTATTGATCCAGGGAACTAGTCTGATTGCCGGATGTGGAGTCAGGAAGGAAATTTTTTCCCCATTGGAACTTGTTTGCCACATTGGGGTTTTTTGCCTTCCTCTGGATCAACATGTTAGGCTACGGGTTGAACTAGATGGACTTAGAGTCTCCCTTCAACCTTAAAACTATGATGATACCTTGGGGCAGATTTACTTTTGTGAGTTTGCCTTGAGTTTGATGGATTTTTGCTCGGATCTGCACATTTTTAGACTGTCTAATCTAGGTTTATGCTGTCTAAATATTAGACCGGATTAATACATCTGTAGCATTTAATCAATAGAAAATCACATTTTCTCATTCACTTTCAGCTAACATCTGGATAATGGGTTATTGTACTGAAGAAAAGCACCGACTGTGTGTAAGCAGCTTACGCTGGTAACCAGGGTAAATATCGGGTAACTAAGCAAAGCGCTTTGCTTAGTAACCCGATGTGTACCCTAGCTACGTATACAGGGAGCCATCATGGGCAGCCTGTGAGCGCTGTACGCTGGTAACTAAGGTAAGTATCGGGTAACCAAGCAAAGCGCTTTGCTTAGTTACCCGATATTTACCCTGGTTACCAAGCGCAGCATCGTTACACGAGTTGCTGGTGGCTGGTCGCTGGTGAATTCTGCCTGATTGACAGCTCACCAGCGACCATGTAGCGATGCACCAACGATCCCTCCAAGGTCAGATCGCTGGTGGGATCGTTGGTACGTTGCTACATGTGACCCCAGCCTTATTCGTATTTGTTTTAAGTTAGCTTTTTTGCCAGGAACAACACTGAGACTTATATTCTATGTCGAACTCATAAATACAGGCACTTGGCAAAAAATGAAAATAAAAAAACTTACCGTATATTTACATTTTTCTCACCCCCATCAACCCTAATGTTCTCATGTGATTATTTGCCCGGTCACCTCTACTCTTTTCAAAAGTGAAGAAGAAGAATATACCGAATCCGTATTTTTTGACCTTTTATAAATTCATGCACTTCTTCCACCATTTCATTTCAAGACGGCTTCATAAGAAGAGGCATGATTTTCTAAAGCAATCACCTTGGCATTTTGGTGACCCCATACATGCCCTTACTTATCTACAGCGTCTTCACCTAGGCCAGATTATGTATGAGAAAAGATAGCAGTGCAAGACAAAAAAACCTCCTACCCTTCAATAAATACTGTCGGATTATCAATGGCTCAGAAATGCACTGACGTTCTCTCCCTCTCCAGTCCTCACAAAGCAGAAAAATATTTTTTTTTCGCCGTGCATTAGGCAGAAATTGGCCACACACAGAGCTCCCGACACTCCTCTGTCTCCCGAAATAAAGAATGATAAATAGCTGGGCTAAAGAGACACGAGGCTAGAAAAACACGCACCTTTTTACCTGCAACACTCCAAAAACAACTCATTTCTGCTGATAGACTTTTGGAAATGTTTGCCGATGAGGAAAGTTCCTGGGGCGGCTGTCAGGACGGTGGTGCCAAACATTGGCTTTCTTGAGTTTTCATTGAGAGAAAGGGCTGAGGTGACAGAGTGACATCATGTAGAGGTCAGCTACATGTTTTGTAGGGTTGTAAAAGCTCTAGACAATAGTGAAATGCTTTAGGAGCTGTAGAGTTTTAGTATTGTGTTTATTTTTGTGCAAAGGACCTAGTGTTTTACTGCTCAGCTTTCTACGTAAAGTGGTGGACTAAGAGATAATGAGCTTGTGAAATCCCCCCCCCCCCCAAAAAAAATAAAAAAAAATAACAATTGCATGTCCTAAAGAGTACAGCGCGAAAGTTTAGTTTTATAACTGAGCATTAACTTTGCTGCTGTTATGAGAAAGGGTTTGGAACCATTTTCCAGGGGTGTAAAGGCCGCTTTACACGCAGCAACATCGCTAGCGATCGCACCCGCCCCCTCGTGCGTGCGTCACGGGCAAATCGCTGCCCGTGGCGAACAATATCACTAGTGCGCGTCACATGCACATACCTTCCTAACGACGTCGCTGTGGCCGGCGAACAACCTCTTTATTAAGAGGGAGGTTCGTGCGGCGTCACAGCGACGCCACACACCGGGCCACCAATAAAAGCGGAGGGGGCGAGAGAGCGGCCGCATTAACGTCACTCCCACTTCATTGCTGGAGGACGCAGGAACGCTGTTGTTCGTCGTTCCCGGGGTGTCACACATAGCGATGTGTGCTGCCTCAGGAATGACGAACAACCAGCGTCCTAAAAGATCAACGATAGTTGGGAAATGAACGACGTGTCAACGATCAACGATTTTTGCTTTTTTTTAAATCGTTAGTGGTCGTTCGTAGGTGTCACACGCAACGATGTCGCTAACGACGCCGGATGTGCGTCACGAATTCCGTGATCCCAACGATATCTCGTTAGCGATGTCCTTGCGTGTAATGGGGCCTTAACATTTGTAGCTGCAGAAGGTACGACTGTGATCATGCCCCTGACACCAGCGTCTTTTTCAATTGGATGTGCGTTCGATGACACACATTCAGCTGAAATGTATTGTGGTGCAAAATAGTTAGCTTCCTGCATCACAATACACCCTGCCGGCTAATCAGAGGCCGGCAGCTGACATTGGCACTGCTGTCACCGTCACAAACGGCGCATGAGAGTGATGTACTGCACTGTGGAAGGCAAGTCAAAGTCAGGATGGGGGATAGTATACCAGGAAGTGGCACATTATTATATGATGGAGGACATTATATCAGGAAGGGGCCCAGGGTAAGAAACATTATATCAGGAAGGGGGCAAGATGGCAACATTATTATACAATGGGGCCCAGAATGGTGGACATTATTATATGATGTGGTCCAAGATGGGGGACAATATATCAGGAAGGGGCCAAGGGTAAGGAACATTATATCAGGAAGGGGGCAAGATGGCAACATTATTATACAATGGGGCCCAGAATGGTGGACATTATTATATGATGTGGTCCAAGATGGGGGACATTATTTCAGGAAGGGGCCCAGGGTAAGGAACATTATATCAGGAAGGGGGCAAGATGGCAATATTATTATACAATGGGACCCAGAATGGTGGACATTATTATATGATGTGGTCCAAGATGGGGGACAATATATCAGGAAGGGGCCAAGGGTAAGGAACATTATATCATGAAGGGAGCAAGATGGGGACATTATTATCTAATGGGGTCCAGGATAGGGGACATGTATATCAGGAAGGGGCCCAGAATGAGGAACATTATATCAGGTAGGGGCAGGTTGGGAGACATTTCGCCCGTGCCACCCCCATACTCTGGAATGCTCTGCCACAACACATCAGACTCTCGCCTACCTTGACAAGCTTCAGAAGGAACCTGAAGACCCATCTCTTCCGACAAGCCTACAACCTGCCGTAACCCTCAGTGTGATACAACGCCACACAATTAGCTCTACCCTCACTTACTGTATCCTCACCTATCCCTTGTAGACTGTGAGCCCTCGCGGGCAGGGACCTCTGTCCTCCTATACCTGTCTGTGTCTTGTACTGTTTATGATTATTGTACTTGTCCCTATTATGTATACCCCTTTCACATGTAAAGCGCCATGGAATTGATGGCGCTATAATAATAATAAATAATAATAAAAATAATAATAATAATATTGTACAATGGGTCCAGGATGGGGACATTATAACAGGAAGGGGCCCAGGATGAGGAACATTATATCAGGTAGGGGCAGGATGGGGGACATTATTATTCAATAGGTCCAGGATAGGGGACATTATATCAGGAAGGTGCCCACGATAAGGAACATTATATCAGGAAGGAGGCAGGATGGAGGATATTATTATAGGAATGGTCATCACTACATGGGGGGTGAACACCTATGTCTTTATAGGATGTATACTGTTACAAAGGCCCATAAATTTTGCATCCATCTCTAGTTATGCCACTGCTATCCTCAATAATCCTGCGGCACCAGTGGGTGCTCCAAGGTATGACTACAATTTTATTTTATGCATTCTTTTGAACGGTCTCTCCTAGCTTTTCTGTACATGATGGTATATGACATATGTATTGTAGGTTAGCTTGATTTATTACTGAACTGGCCATCTGGTGGCAAAGATCACAGTTTTACAGAATATGGTTCTTAACACAAAATATGTGATGACATTTATAACTGTACTTGATTTTCATGTGCAAAAAAACTATTAAGCAGACAGTTATGTTATGGGTCTTTCCAGTTTGAGATGTGTTGTAACCAATCTGTCATTTTTACATCTCATGTTCGAATTTGAGAGCAATCATTTAATTCGAATTCTCTTTACTCTCCAGATTTGGTGACCATCAGACTATCCATCACCTCTGCACAATGTCGCCCAGCCATGTCTTACCAGGCTACCTACAAATGTCATCACGGGTGCAGCACACAGTGGACAGAAAAGGCCATAATATTCAGTCCAATATAATTGATGCCAAACATGACTCCTTGCCAAGAGGCTGGGAAGAAGATTTGGGGTAATGTCTTCAATATCTTAATGTTAGTAATAAGTTATATTTGTCATGCGGTCTTCTTCTTCTTTCCTGCTGGCTTGTGAATTGCTGGTAGGAGCTCAGGCTGCTAATGACCATTCACAGCCGCCTTCACTCTTTATAAGGTACTGGATCTAGTTTCTTGTCGCCGAATATAGCTCAGCTTCGCTGTAGCGATACCGGTCCTTTCGTGGTGATCCAGAGCCTGGTGATCTGTTGTGCGTTTTCCTGTGCGATGCGGAAATGTTTCTTTTGGTAGTTTATTTCCTCCCTGTGTTTTTTATTTCTTCCTGGGCACATATTGTATCCCCTGTGACTGACCACTATGTGTATGAGTTTGGGTTTTTTCCGCTTTCTGTAGTATTTGTGGGGTTTGCTACTCTGGTCCCGGCCCTATCCTAGGGTGGGTGAGAGGGGGTGTTTGATCAGGGTTCGGACAGTAGTTAGGGTTATGCTGGTGGTCCAGACCTTGCTACCATTAAGCGTACCTCTGAGATGAAGGATAGCGCAGGGTCCTTAGTCTGAGGGCCAACTTAGAGTTGCTTGCTTCAATTACCTTGACACTCCCGTGACAATATCTGATTTTACTATGCTTTTGTTAACATCATTTTTTTAATTCTAAAGGAGAATGTAAAGCACCACTACAGCGTTTTTTAATTACATCACTATAGTGGCGCTTTAAACCTAAGCCCCCTTAGCTCTGTCTTATACTCACCTTCCACCACCTTCATGCTTTCTCTGTCGTTTCATTGGGGGACACAGGACCATGGGTTATGCTGCTGTCACTAGGAGGCTGACACTAAGTAAACAGAAAAAGTTAGCTCCTCCCCAGCAGTATAACCCCTGAGCCGGAGGCGGGCTCAATCAGTTTTTTGCTTAGTGTCGTAGGAGGCTGATGTGGGCCGTCTGGGCCCCCTTCAGCCACTTGATTTTTTGCGTTATTTTTTTTTTCATTTTTTCTCGGCGACGCTCGTCGCTCTCATCTGTGGTAATTTTCTTTTTCTGCAGGTATCTTTTCTCTACCTCAGCTCTCGCAGCCCGTGTGGGTACCGCTCCCCTAGGTCGCAGAGGCTTGAGTTGTCGGGCCCTCTCCCCCGTCCAATTCCACGGTACCACTCCCCGGTTGGCACGCGGGGCTGAATTTTTCTGGGCACCCCTATTCACCCTGCGGTACCACCCCAAAGGGTCGCAAGGGGCATACAGCAGGGACTGGACCTCCGCAGCGCATCTGGAGTTTTTGGATGGGGCCCGCAACGCTGCTACATTTAGGGGCTTCCACCCCAATGGCGTCCAACTCCCTGCCTTCTTCAGCCTGCTTCCAGGTGCCCGCAGCCATTCCTTCGCTGAGCGGAGCACACAGGAGCATGTGCAGAGTCTCAGCCTGCACACTGGACAGCGCGCCGCGGATCAGGTAGGACCCCTACCTTCCCCCCCCCTCGGACGGCTGCAGAAATTGAGGCCCCGGTCTGGGCCTACTCGCCGGACTCCCCCGCTGCGTCCGTGGAGCTCCCTGCCGGCTCCGAGGTCGGGCGGCCCCGCATCGCTGCTGCGCCGCCGCCGCTTGCGGCCGGGTCCGCCGGCGCTGCCCCTGTACCTTTTAACAGCGCCTCCTGAGGTTGGCTCCGCCGGCGCTGCATCTGTCCGCAATGGCACCTCCGCTCGGCCACTGTCCTCGGTCCCCCAGGCCCCGTCCTCGGCGTGCCCAGGCCGCATCCCGCACGGCGCGCCGAGGATCCTCTCCGCCGCCGCCTGCGGTCGGGTCCGCCGGCGCGGCCTCTGCCCGCGACGGTCCCTCTGCTTGGGCCCCGTCCTCGGCGTGCCCAGGCCGCATCCCGCACGGCGCGCCGAGGATCCTCCCCGCCACCGCCTGCGGCCGGGTCCGCCGGCGCGGCCTCTGCCCGCGACGGTGCCTCTGCTTGGGCCCCGTCCTCGGCGTGCCCAGGCCGCATCCCGCACAGCGCGCCGAGGATCCTCTCCGCCGCCGCTGCGGCCGGGTCCGCCGGCGCGGCCTCTGTCCGCCCCGGCACCTCCAAAATTTAGTCCCCGGCTTCGGCCCTGTCCTCGGCGTCCCCAGGCCCGCCTCCCGCACGGCGCTATTGGACGCCGGCCTCTCCGTTCCCGCCCTCGGCCGTGCTCCAGGCATCACTTGGGGGGTGGGGGATATTTTTTTCCCGCTCACAGCGTCCATTTTAAATAAAGAGAGAAAGAAAAAAAAAAAGAGAATGGGAATTTATTCCAGACTACTAGTCTGGGTTTACTGAGGCCTCAGCGTCACCTTATTTTTCCGGGGGAGAGACTAAAACACACTTTTCTTAGTGGATATTTTTTATTTTAGGTCGATTTTTATTAAAAATTTTACATACATGAGTTTTTTGCACCTTAACTCCTACAGTACTTTCGGGCACTTGTTTTGCTTCACCTTTTTTATATCGCGCTCCCAGCTCGAGTTTTTAGTTTAGTCCCCTCCGGCGGGTTAATGCCCTGTCTCAGGTCATAGATCCCCTCGCCGCCGGCCCTCGGCTTCGCGCGCATGCGCTGCGTCCCCGGCCAATACTCGGTTATACCTTCCATAGGTCTAGCGCAATCCCCTTGGGGAGGTGAGTCTCGTACCAGGGACCTTTCCTATGCTAGAAGCGGACCCGACAGGTCTCGTCTTTTGTGGCCCCCCTGTTTTTCCACCTTATTCCCCAGGTCCAGACTGCTTTTTCTCCGGCAGTCTTCCGACCTCTCGGGTGATGGCCCAGGCTTTCCACCTCTGCTGGACTCCGAGCAGGACCTGGATGTTTTGGCGCATGTCTAAAGGCCTGCTGGAATTGGTGAGTCAGGCCGTAAGGCTACGGACAGCCCCCTTATCTCCATGCACGCAGGTCCCCCTTAAGTCATTTGGAGCGGACCCTGCTCAGACGACATCCAGAGCTTGCTGAGTTACCGCGTGCTCACAGTCAACTGCCATACACGAAGTTTACCAGCGGTAAGTCTAGTCATCGTCTTTATTCCCTTCTACAAAAAGGGGTCTCGGTGAGAATGGGCAGGCCACACTGGAGTCGCTGAGTGATCACAGACAACAACCAGACACGGCGTTTACCTGCGGTAAGTCGTGTTATTGTCATTATCATTCCCCCAGAGGGCTCTTGAGAGAGGGGGCATGGCACCTTGCAGACAGGAAGGTGCGGGCCCCTGCGGGTTTTCAGTGGACATCCAGTTCGCCGTGTGACTGCGTGAGCACGGATATTCCTCGGACACAATTTTTACCAGCGGTAAGTCCCTTATATTGTCTTACCCCTTCTCGTAGAGGGCTCCGTGATGAAGGGGCACGCTACCCTGTACTTCACCCGCCTGGGTTCCTCCTGGCTTCTCGTCCCTATCGTGACGCTCCGCAGGGCCTCCACGGTCACTCTACGCAGAGGTCCGCGCTCCACCTATGCCGATCCAGGACTGGTTATCAGCTTCTGTGAGTACCCTCTCTTTACAAAATCTGGTGTCTCCCCGCTACACGGCCTGAGCCTCTAACATCAGGGTACCTACCCGTCGAGAGCTCTGACTCGGGATCAGGAACGCAGATTCGACGTCTAGGAAGTCGCTGACTTCCTTTCCGGCTCTCGGGATCGCCCTTTCGGAGATAGGCGAGTCCAGTTTATCCCCTAGGCTACGTCAGGGTAGACTGGCTACGTAAGGGAAGGGTACATCCTTTTCCCGGCATCGGCTCTGATGCACCAGGACTCGTTCCCTCACGTTAGGTTCGTCAGGAAACCTTTATCCCTACAACAGCCATCTCCGCTTTGCGTGGCTGCGGACCGTCCCAGCTTTCTAAGAGTGCTTGCAGGGATCACGATCCCTACGCATTCCCAGGCTCTCTCTGCCCAGGAACGACCGGGAGACCCAGAGTCTCCCTTCAAGTACCCTCGCCTTGAGGTTTAGACCATCATCATCACTTTTCGCTACTAGGGTAGCTGAGCTACAGGAAGGAGTCCTCCCAGACCCGGCCCGGTCCATCACTCCTCAGGCACGGTATTCGAGCCGTTCAAGGGTTGCTACTCCTCACGCAGGAGCAGTTTCCCTCCTGGCATAGGGTCCTGCGGCTCTTTGCCTCCCGCTCCCGTTTTTTCCCTTCGGTTTTTTGCTATGCGAGTCCTCGACAGCCTGTGGCGGTGTTAGCGATGGTGCACATACCAGATTTCATCCCGGACTCTCCAACGGAACACACTGAAGAGCGGGGACAGGAAGGCTCCGTCTTCGAGGGTGACCGGCCAATTTCCTCCTAGATGACCAATCTTCCCAATCATCCCTGGGAAGATTCCCTTTCCTCCTCTGGAGCTTGTTATCAACCGTCACCAGTCTCCCGTACTAGAGTATGCTACCACACCATTCCTCGGCACGGTCCCGAGGGACACCCCTGGAGTGTCGTCTCCCCTTCAGCTTCCGGACTCGGAGCCATTCGGTTAGCCCGGTTACAATTTCTTCTCTGGGTTGTATTGTCCAGTCAGGTTCCAGTCGGACCATGCCACAGCAGTGATGCGCATCTTCCACCAGGAAGACGCAAAGAGCTTCATGGCAAGTGAAGAGGCCAAGAGGTTCTTGCTCTGGGACGGGCTCTTTCATTCGCCAATCTCGGCAGCACATCCCGAGCGTGGACGTTTGGGCGGCCGATTTCCGCGGTACGATAGGTCTCGCGTAGGTAAAGGACTCCAACAGGGATATCAACAGCCAGATCTCTGGCGAAGGAAGACCTACAGTCGTGACTTTTTGGCCTTCCGATCCAACTCTCAAGTCCATGGTGCGTCGAGTACGCCACCTGCTCTGGACTAGAGGACGACGCCCAAGCCCGGTCGTGTTGCTTGTTCAGGCTCTCGTGCATCTTCCCGCTGCGTTCCATGTTCTCGAGGGTTCTCAAGAAGGACCTAGGCAGGCGATAGCTCGGGAGTGGCCCAGGCGAGCATAGCTTCGCATAACTTACTCATCTCCTCGCAGATGCCCCGTGGCTCCTTCCAGACCGCCAGATTCTTCCGTGTCGGGGCCCCTCTAGTCTACCAGGACTCAGGAGTCCCAGGTTCCATGGCCTCACCAGTGGATCCCGGGTGCTGGCTCGGTCAGGTCTGTGAACAAGATGATGGCAGACATTGAGGAGGGCATGGAATCCAGTTCCCTCGAAGATTTATTTCCACGTGGAAAGAGCTCCCCCGGTGGTGTGAGGACCGCATCTTCAGAGACTTTTCACTTTCCGTCAATCAGGGCCTTCGCTCAGAGAAACGTCCATCTGGCTCGGCGTTTTTCATCGTTCACTAGAAAAGTGGGACCATAATCCAGTGATGAGTTTGCTCAAGGTACCCCTTTTTTCCCTGCTCCCACCTGTTTTGATAGGTGGGTTCCTTGTGGCCATCTGTTTGTTATCGACGGCATCAGGGCGGACAGCCCTCTCGTAGTCTTTTCTCCCCCTTTTTCCGCTCCGCCAGCAGGATAAGGGGGGGGTTCCAGCCAGAACCCTTCGTTTCTGTCCGAGACACCTCGGCTTTCCTTCCAGAAGAGGTCTTTAGGTTTCGTTTTTGTCGGTTCTAGGCTCCCCTCTCAGCCTGAAAGAGGCATAGTTCGTTCTAGGGCTGGTACGAGCCCTCATTCTTTCGTGTCGGCAGGACACCATTTTTTTGTCGGTTACACCGACTGTCAGTCCATCCTTCCGCCCTTTCCCAAGAAGCATAGGCCGGCGCAAAGGGCCTGAATATCACATGGATCCTTTCCTCCATATGTGAAGACTATCGCATGAAGGTCGGACTTCCGCCGCGGTCTACCGAGCAAGGGGCACCCTTGCACGATTGGGCTCCGGACGTCGGTCAACCAGGTCCTCTGGTCCACCACCCGATCTAGTCGGCGTACCTTTGCTAGTTTCTAACAGGTTCTCACTCAAGCTTCGGCAGAGGCCAGTCTTGGTGCAAGGTTTGCGGGTGGCAGTGGCACACCTGTAACAACGTAGGCGCTTGTAGGTCCGGGTCAGCCCGGCAAGGGGAAGCGACTTCCTTCCTATCTCCGGTGATGGTTTTCTTCCCACCCAGGGACTGCTTTTGGACGTCCCATGGTCCTGTGTCCCCCAATGAAACGACAGAGAAAGTAGGATTTTTGTGTACTCACCGTAAAATCTCTTTCTCTTAGTCTTCATTGGGGGACACAGCACCCACCCTGCTTGTGTTTTTCGTTATATATGACATGCCTGTTTCCCCAGTGCCCACATTCCCAGGTCACTGGTCACACGACTGTTCGTCATAGTTTTTTACCTTGTTTTTATCCAGGATTGCTTGGCTCTCCTCCTACTGCTTGTGCACTAAACTGATTGAGCCCGCCTCCGGCTCAGGGGTTATACTGCTGGGGAGGAGCTAACTTTTTCTGTTTACTTAGTGTCAGCCTCCTAGTGACAGCAGCATAACCCATGGTCCTGTGTCCCCCAATGAAGACTAAGAGAAAGAGATTTTACGGTGAGTACACAAAAATCCTACTTTTGCAGCGGCACTCCGGTCACTGTACGCTGAAAAGTGACTAGCCGGCAGCTCCAGTCACTCTTCAAAACATTTGTATGAGAATCTTGTTCTGGGCTTATACAGATACATTGAGCGCCTGTGACGTAATTTGTGATTTTCGGCCAGTCAGAAGCTACAGGCACAAGATGGCGCTGCGGGACCTGAGCGGAGCCGAAAAAGTATGAAAATGCTGGAAGGTGACTATAAGACAGAGAGCATGGGGCTTACATTTAAAGCGCCACTACATCAGTGAATAAAAAAACAAAACGCTGTAATGGTGCTTTAAAGGTTAATCCCATATTTTTTAGAGGAACTCACCACTCCCTGTCTCCTGACCTCCTCTCATCAGGGAGATAAGTGATCCTGATTGATCGACATTTCACGTTAGTAGCATCAGAAGCACCGCTGGCCTAAACATGTAGGACTTGTTGCCCAGGCACTCCCTAAGGGGAGGAAGTACCTTAAATAGCTGCAGCCTCTCAGATGACCTGAGAGGCACTTCCGGGTAAAGGGCACACTGGCCCTTTAAGAAAGGGGGTGTGGCTGCTCGTGATCCCCTAGGGCAGAAACAGGAAGCCTACGATGAGCATGCAGCTGTTACGTCACCACCGGAGTCTGCTCCAGCGACTTCTGCTCCGATCGCCAGGCGACGCTGTGTTCCTGCCGTGGATGGTGCGGGTGATGGGAGAGGAGACGATGCCAGCGGCAACGTTGGGCGCAGGCTCCGATCATCCAATGGGCTGGGTTATCTTGGGATCTGCAGTACCACTGGCTGACTGTGGGTGGCGTGTGTCTTCCAGCTGAAGTTGCCAGCGTTCAGCTACAGCCAATGGGAAGACACCACACCCTTCTTAGTTCCCCTCCTGTCTGCTCACCTCTGCCAGAGATAGTTCTGATTTCCTGGCTCCTGATCCGCCCTATTCTGTTTTGTGATTTCTGTGTGCTGACTTCTGCGTGTTTTTGACTACCCATCTGCCTGCTGTTTTTGTACCTCGCTGCCTGATCCGGATTTGACCTCTGCTACGTTTTCTGATTACGTCCTTGTCTGCCGATTCTGTCCCTGTTCTGCTACTCCTGGTTTGACCCTGCCTGACGACTACTCTCATCGGACTGCAGCCTTCCACAGGTAGTGATCTCCAGGACTGTGTATAATTCCAAATCCGTGTATAGGGGTTCAAGAGTTTCAGGGTTCTGGGGGTCCTGCTTGGTGAGTGGCTTCCCTCTAGTCTGTCCATTGCATCCCACCTGAGTCTGTTAATCCAGGCAGGCGTTACAGCAGCCTCCGGGAGACAGCAGCATGGGACGTGAACAGAGCGCCCACCGCAGGAGAGACAGACTGGTGAGCGAGCTGACGTCCCCTCTCGGGGAGGGGGTCATGACCATGTGGGAATGCCGGTGTTGGTGTTACAATATGAACCTGTTGAGTTTAGCTCAGGAGACCTTCGACTCCTCCGTACACCGCAGTTCGTACACGTGTTTCACTTATTAAGATATTACATTATGATACGTGTTACCAGACAGTATCCTCCACTGGTGTGTGCAATGTCTGCCGGGATTTACTCTGCTCATCGAGTTGGGGCCCCGGAGGAGAGTAGATTTGTGAGTAATGCTGAAGACAGGTGTAATTGGTTGACCGTCATTATCTTTCCTGTAGGAATGTGGCCTCTCTTAAGAAATCACTTATCCATGACAGTCCCTCCCATTTACACAAAGAGCCCATTACGGGGAGCGCGTGGAGGGGATGCTTGATTCCCAGTATGTCAAGATCTGCCATCCATCGTCAGCGACCTGGCCCCACTTGTCGCCTGTCCAGTGAATGATATGTGTTTACTTTTGCCAGTCACTGTGTCCACCCTGGACCCCTCGGGAGCTCACACAACAAATGTAATGAGTTGAATGAATTTTAACTCCCCTTCTTGTCATCTGTACATTTTCATAGTTCTCCCTACAATGGGCTGATCACAAGGTACTGAAATGCCTGACACCTGAATTGTGTTTTGACCTTTGTCTTTCACTTTTCCAAAATATTAAAGTGGTGGTTTCATATAGGTCATTAATACAATACCCATGATGAGATGTGTCTGGTAAACATGGCCTGGTTTTGTGAAGCCACCAATGACGAGGTGGCCACACAGTCTAAGCATCTATTGTACGTTTATGGCATATCTCTTGGCTATATGTGGACCCCTTTTTTAATGTTCATTACAAAAAATTAGGACCCCCAAAATGTAGATATTGGGATTTTGCCTGCAAGGTCTGAATTTCATCGTCCATGTACGAACCGCAAATTCTGTACCAGCTGTGGGTCTCCTGACCCCAACTCAATAACCTCATATGTGGTGTTCTGTCCATCGGTCTGGACCATGAAACTTGGACTTGTGAAACCGGACTAAAGTGCACTTTACACGCAGCGATATCGCTATCGATATCGCTAGTGAGCGTACCCACCCCCGTCGGTTGTGCGTCACAGGCAAATCGCTGCCCGTGGCGCACAACATCGCTTACACCCGTCACGCATACTTACCTGCCTAGTGACGTCGCTGTGGCCGGCGAACCGCCTCTTTTCTAAGGGGCGGTTTGTGCGGCGTCACAGCGACGTCACTAAGCGGCCGCCCAATAGAAGCGGAGGGGCGGAGATGAGTGTGACGAACATCCATCCCACCCACCTCCTTCCTCATTGCGGCCGCAGGTACGGTGAGGTTCCTCGTTCCTGCGGTGTCACACATAGCGATGTGTGCTGCCGCAGGAACAACGAAAAACCTGCGTCTTGCAACAGCAACGATAATCTGGAAAGGAACGACGTGTCAATGATCAACGATTAGGTAAGTAATTTTGATCGTTAACGGTCGTTCCTGCGTTTCACACGCAACAACGTCGCTAACGAGGCCGGATGTGCGTCACAAATTCCGTGACCCCAACAACATCTCATTAGCGATGTTGTTGCGTGTAAAGCGGCCTTTAGTAGAAGCGTTATGATTTACCTCATCCCCTGTATCAAACATATTGCTTCCATCAGAAATCAAGGGTGAAGGAACCTTGCTATTGCTCCTGTTGTCCATTGATGGAGTCCTCAAGATCTCTATAACTTCTACCAGGGAAGATTTTGGAGCGACTGCACTAAAAATTTAGGGGAACCTTAATTATTTGGATTGAGTGACTTCACCAACATGGACAACCTGAAGAGACACCTTTTCGTCTGAGGGTCACAAGATGGCAGAAAGGGCAAGTTTTAACTCCACTTGTGCTTACAGATCAGCCATAGTGTCTGTGTCCACTGTGTAAACGGCATGAACAATGGTTTCCAATTACAATCCCCAGTGATCCTTGACCTCGCAGGGTTTATTGGTTTCACTATTCAAATAAGGAGCAATACAAATGGCCGACACTTGTTTTCTTATCTACAGGAATTATCTATTGGAATTATCCAAGCTGCCAGAACAACGGTTTCTAGTTACAAACCTCAGTAATCTAGTGATCAATAAAATACCAAGACTAAAAAAGATATTTGCAACAAAGTACTGGTATATACCTGCTGGACTAGGAGATATCTATGTTTTTAGTCTACAATCTGAGAGATATTGGTGGTGGCCATAGACGTACAATAAGGTAGAATTGTCCCACTGGTTATGGTCACCATGAATATGAGTATTTTGCTTGTCAAGGAGCTGATATTCACTAGGGCAGAAAGGATCTGTGGTCGATATCTTGGTTTATTTCATTAATAACAAAAGAAATCGACATTAAATATCCATCCATGACTTGTCCACCATGAACATGTGGGAAATCCACAATAGATTAGGGTATTATCACGGTGAATGGGGAGAGCGCATGGGACAAGGGCTCGTAGACTGGCCCTCAGGGTAGGGGGTCTCTAGCTGTCCCTTATTTCAGAGTTACCTCTGAAGGTGAGGATGTCTGAGCCGCCACCGTGGTCCTACTCCTGACCAGCACTGATTTCCCAGGGGAGGACCGGGACAGTAGTGTCATATCACCAACAGAGATAGACAAACAGGGTAAACCAAAACTCTATCTCACAGCATGCTCACACAAAGGTATAAGGGAATAGGATGAAAATAAGACCCAGGAAAACAGAAAACAAAAATTTCTCCACAAGAACAGCAAGCCGCAAAGCAACACAATCACCAGCAGGACTGGGACACAACAGCACACAGACCAACACAGCATAAGACTATAGTCTGCATGGGAAGACAGATCCAGCCAACTTAAAAAGAATGGGCGTAAATGTGAAAAGTTTCCAACAACATGTGATCCTAGAGGTTAACTTTTGCTAGCCTGACCATTAATGAACACACAGCAGGTTGATGCCCGAGCCTGCCTCTGTAACTCAGAAATACCAGAGAAAGCATACTGTGGAGTGTCAGAATCTGTAGTGACCCTCCATGTGACCGGTATGTGCACACGTTGAGAATTGCAGCAGATATTTCTTTGTGTTGGCAGGAAAAATTCTACAAAAAATGCAGGCTTTTTTGTGTGTGATTTACTTTTGTATATTTCCCATTTATTTGAAGGGGGGAGAAATGGTGAAAGAAATGACATGCTGCCGATATGGAAAAATGCTTTAATGGTTCAAATCTCCAAGGAATAAATAAGCAGCATATGTGTCATGCGGTGTTCAGCTTTGCAGACGCCGGGTGTCCTGGTGTTGTCGGACTGTATTCACACCTTAGAGTCTGACAAACACACTGAGGTCTCTTAGTTGCTTAGCCTGACTTGGGCGTCGGCTGTTTTAATTTCACTGCTCTCCAGTCCTGCAGGAGTTAATTCCTTCTGGCCTTGTGAACTGCTGCTAGGAGCTCAGGCTGCTTTGACCACTCGCAGCCGCCTTCACTCTTTATAAGGTACTGGATCGGATCTGGGTGCTCCTCGCTGAATACAGCTCAGCTTTGCTTCTGCGATATCGGTCACTTTTGTAGTGATCCAGAGCCTGGTGATAGAGTGTGTGCTTTCCTGTATGGTGTGGAAAAGTCCCTGTTGATAGTTTATTTCCTCCTTGTGTTTTATTTGTTCCTTGGCATGTATTGTCTCTCCCTTGTGTCTAATTTGCAGTGTGCATGTGTTTTGGTTCTTCCTCTGTCTGTGGTATTTGTGGGGTTTACTTCTTCAGTCCTGGCCCTCTCCTGGGGTGGGGGAGAGGGAGTGTTAGATCAGGGTGCGAACAGGAGTTAGGGTCATGCTGGCAGTCCAGACCTGGCTACCATCAAGCCTACCTCTGGGATAAGGGATAGCACAGGGACCCTAGTTTTAGGGCCATTTTAGGGGTCCCTGGTCCATTCACCCCATCACCTCTGTGACAATATGCAGGAGATTTTAGATATCCTTCACTTTGCAGGTACTGTAAATGCTGCAATTTTTTTTAAGGGGAAAAAAAACCATGAGAAAAATGCAACGTATGAACATGCACTAACATTATTTGCAGTAAGGCTTTGACAAGATCTCCTCTAAGTGCTGCAAAATATTTCCTACACATAAACAACAGACAACAAACTGTGCCGTTTTTTGGGCTTTCGGTGCTTTTATTTTTTGATCCTTATTTTCCAGACTAAAAGGGTACTTTACACGCTGCGATATTGGTACCAATATCGCTAGCGAGCGTACCCGCCCCCATCGGTTGTGCGTCACGGGCAAATCGCTGCCCGTGGCGCACAACATTGCTAACACCCGTCACACGGACTTACCTTCCCTGGGACGTCGCTCTGGCCGGCGATCCGCCTCCTTACTAAGCGGGCGGTTTGTGCGGCGTCACAGCGACGTCACACGGCAGCCGTCAAATAGCAGAGGAGGGGCGGAGATGAGCGGCTGGAATTTCCCGCCCACCTCCTTCCTTCCTCATTGCCGGTGGACGGAGGTAAGGATGTTCCTCGTTCCTGCGGTGTCACACATAGTGATGTGTGCTGCCGCAGGAGCGACGAACAACATTGTACCTGCAACAGCGGCGATATTTGGAAAAGGAGTGACGGGTTAACGAGCAACGGTTTTTGACGTTTTTGCACTCGTTGATCGTTGCTCCTTGGTGTCACACGCTGCGATGTTGCTACCAGCGCCGGATGTGCGTCACTAACGACGTGACCCCGACGATATATCAGTAGCGATGTCGCAGCGTGTAAAGCACCCTTAAGGCCTCATTCCGACAAATGTTTTTCATGTATGTTTTGTATTCATTATTTAGTACCCGTGAAAGTCTATAAGGCTTCCAACATATCCGTGCTTCCGTGTAAAAAAATAAAAAATACATGTTTGGTATTTACTAGCATCACAGATGAAAAATATAAACACAATTTATGGTTTTGTGAAAATCATATACAGCACATGGATGGCATCAGTGTACAATCCATGATGGGTCCGTGATTAACATTACAAAGGATAGGAGAAGCTTTGTAATTAATTCATATGTGGAGACCATTGATGCAACACCGGTGGTAAAAACTGACCAAATACAGATGGAAATCGGAACCAAAACACTGAGATGAGACCTTCTGTCTGAATGACGCCTTCTGTCGCTGTGACTTATTTTCTCTCTGTCTTATCTCCTACCGAGAAGCAGATGGGAAAATGCTTGAAAAATTGCATTTTTGTATAGAAAAAGGTACAAAAAAAAGAAAAAAGGGCATGTAAATTATGACATTGCTTACAAGGCCCAATAAAAGACACTGCTGCAAACCTACAACGACCTGACAGCCTGGGTCGCACAACAGCAAGTGTAAGTCCTATGAAGAAAATCTTTTTTGTACTTTGCGGTCACCTGGATATTTTATAGCTGCTTTTTGCTGTGAAAAACTGTTAAATCCAAGACTTGTCAAATGCAAGTCACAGTCAACTTACTAAGGGTACTTTCACACTTGCGTTGGACGGCTTCCGTAGCATTGCGCTGTGTGACGGATCCAACGGATGCGTTGCATATAGTGGCACAACGGATGCTACGGATCGTACAAAACAACGGAAAGCTTTTTTTTTTTTTCTTCTTTACAGTTTTACCGGCAGCCGACTATTGTGAACGATCAGCTGATCGCTCTCAATAGCCGGCGACCGGGCGCTCAGCTGAGAGCTCTCACATGCCAGCGGGCGGTCGCTCAGCTGAGCGCTCACATGCCGGCGGGCGGGCGCTCAGCTGAGCGCTCTCACATGCCGGGCATGCCAGCGGCCGCTCAGCTGAGCGCTCTCACATGCTGGGCATGCCGGCGGCCGGTCGCTCAGCTGAGCGATCTCACATGCCGGCGGGCGGGCGCTCAGCTGAACGTTCGGCCACCAAAAGACAAAATAAAGTTTGTGATTTCAAAAAAAAAAAGAGTATGCGCAGTGAGATCCTACGGATTGCGCTGCTCAAAAAAAGTTACATGCTGCGTTTCTTCCGCCCGACGCAGCGTCAAAATAACGACGCTGCGTCATCCAGCGGATGCAATGCTGACACTTGCGTTACAGTGCGTTGTCCATACAAGTTTATGGAGAATAGCGCAGTGCGTTAACGGACTGCGCTATTCTCCATAGTGACGGACTGCGCTGAACGCAAGTGTGAAAGTACCCTTACATTAAAATTCGTAGGGTAAAGTTGGGATTTGCAACCTAAATTCCAACATAATTGTTTTGATGGATGTGGCTCACGTTGCAGTCCTATTGATAGTCATTAGATGTCACATTGTAGTCTTCATGATGTCAGAGCTCTAGCCTAATGCTAGAATTGGTATAAATGCTACTTTTGCTTAAAGGGAATCTGTCAGCAGGTTTTTGCTATTTCAGTTAAGAGTAGCATGATGTAGGCAAAGAGATCCTGAGTTCAATGATGTATCACTTAGATTACTGGCTGCAGCCATTCTGACACAGTGAAAGATTTGAGATTTTGTATGCAGCAGAACTCTCATAGCTGCCCCTGCCCACAACAGGCTTTCGGTGCTCATTTCCGTACACGGAAGATGCTAATCACAGAGGAGACAGAGTCCAACTAGGGCCCCTGAGACCCACTAATGATAAAGATATGAAGCTTAGGGCCCAGTCACAAACAATGACTTACCAGTGATCCCGACAATGATATGACCTGATAAGGATCACTGGTAAGTCACTGGGAGGTCGCTGGTGAGATATCACACAGTCAGGCCTAACCAACGATGCAGTAATGATACAGGTCGCAGTAGCGACCTGTATAATGATCTCGGCGGTCATTGGGACCCTGTCACACAGTGTCAAACACAGCGATGTGTCCTGCCCAGCGGAAGCCCGACGACCAAAAAATGAACCAGAACAGTGTGTAATGATCAGCGATCTCACAGCAGGGGCCAGGTCGCTGCTTAGTGTCACACACAGCGAGATCGCTGATGAGGTCACTGGTAGGTCACAAAACCTGTGACTCAGCAGCGATCTCGCTATGTGAGTAGTACCCTTTAAACTGCTGAGACCCACTAATGATAAAGATAAGAAGCTTAAACTGCTGAGACCCACTAATGATAAAGATAAAGATAAGAGGCTTAAGCTAATATTGCAGGTAAACAAAAAAAAGACATTGTGAGAACAGACACAGGGCTGAAGTTTCTGTTTTAACTCTTGCAGCATGCTGTCTTCAGATACACCTGCTGACAGAGTCCCTTTTAATTTATTTTGTTCTGTTACGGTCACCCAGTGTGAATGAGGCTTTATATGTAAATTATTAGTCCGTATTCATGTCATTGCAGACTTCTTCATGATGGTATTCCAGCCTCTTCACTAAAGTCTCGGGACCAGAAGGACGGTGTTGTTACCCTGCCCCCTCGAAGTCCACAGAGCCTACAGCAGTGGCAGAAGATTGCTGAATATTATGTGGAAGGACCGCGAATGCAGCTTGTTGGAGAACAGGTAACATGGCTTCCAGAATTTAACGAAAAAACAAAGAATGCCAAGAAACCAAAGCATTGATAAGGGACGTTCCCATGTGTGCATTTTGTAACCCTATATTTCTGTTATAAATACATAGGCTTTTGTGAACCCAGGAACTATGAAGATGTTTTGGGCCTCAGCTCCCCCCAAATTCTCAGCTCCTCTGTCACTTTTGCAGGGAACCCTGTTCTCCAAGTATGAGGTAATGATGATAGCGGTATAAATGTATTCACTATAAGTGTACTCGCTTTATATGGCTGCGATCATGCAGACACAACTAGCTTCAAAGTGCAAAAATTGCTGCTACTCCTGCTGGAACCTTGGTCACATTGGACGCTCATTGTAAAATATACCCTCTGGGACACCAGGGAGATTCTGAAACGTGCGTTATTAGCAGGGTGCACAGAATTTTTACGATGATGGGCAACATAACTTCACACATTTATATATTACAGGTCACAAACCTAAACCTCGTTCGGCCGCCCGGCTACTCCTTCTCAGTGAAAGTCTGCTGTCCTGGTGATCAGGCAGAGTGATCCTGTATCGCTCTGCCTGATCCTAGAGGGGACTGTCTAGCTGTATAGTTATGTTCGCCTTGCGCTCATCAATATGATCAATTCTGGAAGAAACAAATAGCTGAACTCTCAGTTACAGACAGGCCATCGCTGGAGCCTGGAGAGCTCAGAATCTCAGCACACCTCGGGTATGCCACATTAACGCTTCTTCACCCTGCGCCAAAAACCTTTACATTAGAAATTTGACTGCTATCGTCCACCAGGTATACAGATATTAATCGCCTCACTGCTCTAGACCACCAGGGATTGTCACTATGCTAGATCTCTAGTGACACTGACATTAACCCTTTCACTGTCCTAGATTTCAATGGATGCTGGCACTAATACCTTACATGCCACAGACCAACAGCCATCCATACATTAGCCCTTTCGCTGCACTTGTCCAATTAGGATAAAAGCATCATTTACTTCACATTGACCCAGACCACATATTACCATTAACTCTTTCACAACCCTAGATCACTGGGGATGCGGATACATACAACGTTACTGTTGTAGTCCATCTGCCTGTATCATCATGCTGGAATACAGACCTTTACCCATACACCATCCTTGTCCATGAGGGATGCGGACTATAACCCACACTTTGTGCCTGTATGCTATGTGTCCCTTTGCTTTATGGGTGCTTACATATTGAGGTAGGGCCGTGTTGCCTTTTCGAGAGGTTGCTGTGCTCAGATCCCTAACGTCCCCACTTACGAGCTACAAAGAACATAACAAACATTGTGTATAGCTCTTGTAATCATATTTCAAAATAAATGAAGACCCCCAGACCTGACCCCCTAAACTAATACAGACTAGACCCTCTTAGCAAATAAAGACAAAATACAGTAAATTAATAGACTCCTCATACCGGTCTCATTAAATAATTACAAGCCCAGTCCTGACCCTATAGTAACACTGACCCCAGATTCCTAATGTGTATGTTCAGCAGCATTTCAATAAGGGCTCATGCAAACCTTTGTCGATTTCTGTCCAATCTCAAACTGTCCGGAGCGTGACCACCTCATACAAAAATATGAAGCTGGCACGCCCCAATCGAGAGAGCTATGGCCAGTCCATGCACTGTGGTCTGAGATTGGACAGAGATCCATGGGCGTCACTTTATCCTGTCCTCCTGATGAAGCTGCTCTACTCTAACTGAGCCGCGAAATGTGCATTGGGGCATCATCTTGAGCACCCTGGGAATGACTTTATAGTAACAGTTATTGTTGTAATTGTAGTGCCCCTGAGCCACTCAGTGCACTACTAGGAACTGCATCCTCACGGGGATGCAGGGCCTACCCCCAGGGACCTGGAACACCAGTGCCAGCAACACCTAGACATACCAAAATCCTATTTACCACTCCACACTAGGGGTAATTGGCTAGTCAGATACAAGGGGATGACCACCTAGAAGGTGGAGGCAGACCAGGGAACTAGACAACCTGGTGGGAGGGGACAGTAGGCAGAACAGAGTAGAGAGTGAAAGAGGAAAGAGGTGCCTCGAGCTGGGTCGTGTAATCGTGTAATCGTGTAGGTCGGGGGCATAGGAGAGTGGTCGCCAGGACAGGTACACCCGAGTACCGCTGGGACCAGAGCACCAACAGGGCACAGGGCCCTAGGTCAGACGACAGTGTCATACAGTCTGGCAAATACCTGCACAGTGAGGGGACCTCCACGGACCTCACTGACCTACAGATCCGGGGGCACCAGCAGTAAAGCAAGGATCAGGGTTTGGAACACAGACCAGCCCTACAGGGTCCACACTGCCCGCCGTATGGACTAGGAGACTGCCACCAAAAAGGGACAGTCAGGCCCCAAACGCTCCATGCTACGGGGACCCAACCAAACTGAGGGTACCAGGGACAGAGCAACCAAGTCATCAACTGGCACTGGAATTACAGGGACCTGAACCAGCCGTCCAAGGGTCAAGAGTGAGTAGAGACTGTTAACTACAACCCCAGTGTGGTCTCCCTTATTACTCCATCATACATCTCCCAGGCTCAGCCCTACCTGTGGAGGTCCTACCACCACAGCTGCCATTACCACCAGCCCTGGGGATAATGTACTCAGCAGCGGCGGTTCCACCATCCTAACCGCAACCCGCAGGTGGCATCACACAAATGATTTTAATCTCCCCTGTAAATACTCCCCTTTAAAAAAGCACCCAGGGCACGGGACCGGGCAACGGCCACGAAAGTGACATTCCCCAATTGTACACTGCCCGGGACCGAGTACCCCATAACCCTGGGCGACACATAATAACTTATTGCTTATTGCTTCCAACAAGCCTACAACCTACAATAGCCCTCAGTCCAGTACACCACTGCGCAACCAGCTCTGTCCTCACCTATTGTACCATCACCCATTCCCTGTAGACTGTGAGCCCTCGTGGGCAGGGTCCTCTCTCCTCCTGTAGACTGTGAGCCCTCGCGGGCAGGGTCCTCTCTCCTCCTGTAGACTGTGAGCCCTCGCGGGCAGGGTCCTCTCTCCTCCTGTATAGACAGTGAGCCCTCGCGGGCAGGGTCCTCTCTCCTCCTGTAGACTGTGAGCCCTCGCGGGCAGGGTCCTCTCTCCTCCTGTAGACTGTGAGCCCTCGCGGGCAGGGTCCTCTCTCCTCCTGTAGACTGTGAGCCCTCGCGGGCAGGGTCCTCTCTCCTCCTGTATAGACAGTGAGCCCTCGCGGGCAGGGTCCTCTCTCCTCCTGTAGACTGTGAGCCCTCGCGGGCAGGGTCCTCTCTCCTCCTGTAGACTGTGAGCCCTCGCGGGCAGGGTCCTCTCTCCTCCTGTATAGACAGTGAGCCCTCGCGGGCAGGGTCCTCTCTCCTGTAGACTGTGAGCCCTCGCGGGCAGGGTCCTCTCTCCTCCTGTAGACTGTGAGCCCTCGCGGGCAGGGTCCTCTCTCCTCCTGTAGACTGTGAGCCCTCGCGGGCAGGGTCCTCTCTCCTCCTATACCAGTCTGTCTTGTACTGTTAATGAGTGTTGTACGTATACCCTCTCTCACTTGTAAAGCGCCATGGAATAAATGGCGCTATAATAATAAATAATAATAATAATATTGTGGGTACGTCTTTCCTTTATTAATATAGTGACATATTGTCCATATTATTTGTTCTTTACGCTACTAATGATTAATGTAGAACACACTGTTGTATTGATGCTATATTGATTGGGAGATTTCATTGCTGTTATTTTTTAAGGACAATCTACCTTTTTAGGCGTACCCATATCCCAGTTCCTCAGTTACACTTACCACCATCCTTATCCTCTGGTTGTTATTGTTTTTTGTTTTTAATAATTGCACTCAGCACTTTGTTTTGTAGAGAGTCACAATAAAATTTATTGATTAAGTATTAACTATCGTCCCTCCAGTCTTTGTTTTAGAAATCCATTAGCGTCTGCATGAGCCCTTAGTGAAATCACTTTTCGATTAGTATTTCACTTTTGTTGCAGTACCATTAATGTCCAGATGATGGCATGACAAGATTAATATTTACCGTAGTTTGCTGGAACCTGGACATGAGAACTTAGCATGATATACTGCAATGTGCTAAATCTCCGAGGTGAAGGTGACGTTTGGCTTCTTAGGCTTTATTCACAACTGCATCCTTATGAAGCCTATGCTCCAGATTCCGTTGTACATGTCTGATAAATGTGCAACATTGTTTTCCATAAAGTGATAAAAACCTGCCGGACCCTATCAAAGGCAATGGGGTCTGTCATTTAATGCATCTGTCTTGAACCAAGCTTAGATGTGGACATATCCATACTGGTTTTTATATACACTTGACATGATCAAAACACATATTATGAGTCCAGTTGTAGGTCTAATCCTTATTTTAATAGAATGGATTTTATAATCCCCATTAACATCAATTTTCAAAATGAGTACACCAGCCCCAACTGGTGTAAGAGATCTATTTAATAATGTACATAGAATACATTGTGAAATCCAGGGAAAGATGGTAACGTTATCTGACATGCCTGCAACTATGTCTGAATATACACCGTGTGCAGAATTATTAGGCAAGTTGTATTTTGGAGGATTTTTTTTTATTATTGATCAACAACTATGTTCTCAATCAACCCAAAAGACTCATAAATATCAAAGCTTATTATTTTTGGAAGTTGGAGTGGTTTTTTTTTAGATTTGGGTATCTTAGGAGGATATCTGTTTTTGCAGGTCACTATTACTGTGCAGAATTATTAGGCAACTAAATAAAAACCTAATATATTCCCCAGTGGTTGATACCTTTTAATGGCTAACTGAAAAGATGGTAATAATTGCAAGCTTTCGAGACTACTCAGGTCTCTTCATCAGGCATGGTATAACACAAAATCATTTTTTTTTTTTTTTTTTTTTTTTTTTTACTGCACTATTCTAAGTCCTGTTGTGTATAAATACGTGACTCTTCAGATTTTGTGTTATACCATGCCTGATGAAGAGACCTGAGTAGTCTCGAAAGCTTGCAATTATTACCATCTTTTCAGTTAGCCATTAAAAGGTATCAACCACTGAGGACTCTCTGTTCTTTTAAACAATTTTTTTATCTCTACTGGCTAACACGGTACAAAGATATATTTTACTTGTAATATATTCCCATCTCACTTGTTTATTTTCACCAGGTAAACCAATATAGCTGCACAAAATTTAGAAATAAACATTTCTGACATGCAAAAACATAACCCCCAAAAAATTAGTGCCCAATATAGCCACCTTTCTTTATGATGACACTCAGCAGCCGACCATCCATAGATTCTGTCATTGCTTGATCTGTTTACGATGAACATTGCGTGCAGCAGCCACCACAGCCTCCAGACACTGCTCCGAGAGGTGCACTGTTTTCCCTCCGTGTAGATCTCCTATTTTATGAGGGACCACAGGTTCTCTATGGGGTTCAGATCAGGTAAACAAGGGGGCCATGTCATTATTTTTTCATCTTTTAGACGCTCCACACTGTGGAGTAGTTGGATGCATGTGATGCAGCATTGTCCTGCATGAAAATCATGTTTTTCTTGAATGATACCGACTTCTTCCTGTACCACTGCTTGAAGAAGTTGTCTTCCAGAAACTAGCAGTAGGTCTGGGAGTTGAGCTTCACTCCATCCTCAACCCAAAAAAGTCCCACAAGTTCCTCTTTGATGATACCATCCTATACCAGTCCCCACCTCCACCTTGCTGGCGTCTGAGTCGGAGTGGAGCTCTCTGCCGTTTACTGATCCAGCCTCTGGCCCATCCATCTGGCCCATCAAGAGTCATTCATTTCATCAGTCCATAAAACCTTTGAAAAATCAGTCTTAAGATATTTCTTGGCCCAGTCTTGACGTTTTATCTTATGTTTCTTGTTCAGATGTGGTGGTTTTTCAGCCTTAATTACCTTGGCCATGTCCCTGAGTATGGCACAACTTGTGCTTTTTGATACTCCAATAACGTTGCAGCTCTGAAATATGGCCAAACTGGTGGCAAATGGCATCTTGGCAGCTTCACGCTTGATATCCCTCAATTCATGGGCAGTGATTTTGCGCCTTTTTTGCCCAACATGCTTCTTGCGACCCTGTTGGCTATTTGCCATGAAACGCTTGATTGTTCGGTGATCACGCTTCAAAAGTTTGGAAATTTCAAGACTGCTGCTTCCCTCTGCAAGACATCTCACAATTTTGGACTTTTCAGAGCCCGTCAAACCTCTCTTCTGACCCATTTTGCCAACGGAAAGGAAGTTGCCTAATAATTAAGCACCCCTTATATAGGGTGTTGATGTCATTACACCGCACCCCTAATCATTACAGATACGCACATCACCTGATTTACTTATTGGTAGTTGGCTCTCAGCCTATACAGCTTGGAGTAGGACAACATGTATAAAAAGTATCATGTGATCAAAATACTCATTTGCCTAATAATTCTGCACACATTGTATTTCACCATTTTCCAGAGCTGCTTGGGTGATCAGGATGGAGGAGAAGATTTTGCGTCAATGCAGGCAGACAGCGAGTCATCGGATGAGGAGGATGTAGATCCTGAAGACCTGGCGAAACTGGTAAAGTCCTGATACTTAGTGGTGTAATCTCATTGCTGAAGGACATGTATGTTTAACCCCTTACTGACATATGACGTACAATTATGTCATATGTTGGCTCCCGACTTTGATGCAGGCTCAGGAACTGAGACAACATCTTTGCGGGCAGATGATGGCTGTATTATTCAGCCATCCTCTACCTCTAATGGGTGGAGTGGAGTTTTGCCCTCGGCTCTTAAACTGTTAAATGCCGCTATCAATCTGTTTACATTGCGCACCCTAGGGGCTCGCTATTCGAACTACCCATCGGCACAATCACTGAACGCCAATGGGTTGCCATTAGAGGCAAGAGTGTACAGAAGATTAATGACCGTACTCCTGAGAAAGCCATTCTGTGACAGGCACTCATAGGAGTCTGATTTTTTGCTATATACAGCAATGCTGGGGTATTGCTGTATATAGCACAAGTGCTCAGATGATCGCAGGTTCAAGCCCCTTAAGGGGACTAAGAAATGCAATAGAAAATTAAAAAATGTTTTAAAGAAAAAAAGATATCTAAAAGTTTGAATCGCCTCTCTTTTCCCCCATAAAAAATGAAGAAATAATTATAATAATAATATATACATTGGTGGTGGTATTGCCAAATTTGTTAAAGTCCGATCTGTCAAAATATAAAATGAATTAACCCAATCTATAAATTCTGTAATGAGAATATTGTCTCTGGGAGCAAAAAATCAAGCCCTCACACAGTTCCATCGAATGAAAATTAAAAACGGAAAATGATGATGCAAGCCTGTGTTTTATTTTTAAAATATCCCATTTTTTTTTCAGCACTTACAAACCCCCCCCCAAAACCTAGTGTCATACTAGATGTGGGGAAGTATCAGGGAAGGGAAACCCTGTGTTTACGGAGAGGAAAGATGGTGACCCCTGACCAAACCTACCGCTGGTCCCTGGGGTCCCTCACCACCCTAGATAGGTTCCGCTCCTATGCGCCGAGCCGGATACCTGACCCTAGGTATCCCTAGTGTTGGGCCCTAAATAGGGAATGGGTGGGATGAGCTCTTCGTCAACCTCATTTACTATAGACAACACAAGGGGGACACACAGGGGGAAAATGCATGAACTACTTATCCACAGATGACTCGAGTAGAAGTTCAGCAAAGTTTTCAGCAATAAGGGAACAGATGGGATGAACTCTTCAGCAACCCCACTAAATACTATAGAAGACATGGGGAGGAAATGCATGAACTACTTATCTACAGGTGACTCAGGTAGGAGTTCAGCAACGTTTTCAGCTATAATACCTTAGAGAAGCACAAGCCACCTGCTTGCACCCAGAGCTTAAAAGAACTGAAAAATATCACCAGCACCAGCCCAAGGAAGGAAGGGGTATATAAGCACCAAGAGAATACTGATGATCAGCAACCGGGTGGAAGTCGAGCTCCTGCTGGGTCCAAAAGGGGGAGAGATGAATCCAGCAGGAAAGCTGCCTATACCAATGAATACTGACAGCAGGAACAATGGAAGGTCAGGAAGCATTCTGTGCAGCCAAACGCTGTGACCTTCTATGGCCAGAAACCATAAAGAAACCAAAATAAGAAAAAAAAACCCCAAAAGACAATTACCGAATTGCACTGTTTTTCTACTATTTCTTTGGAATTTTTTCCAGTAAATCATATTATAAGATGGACGGTGTTGTTCAGTCGTCCGTTCACTTGTAGAACCTCATATGTTTATGTTGTAATATCATATAACATCCAGAACTAGGGCCCAGTCCTCCATTTTTATAAGAATTTTTTTTTACTGCTTTTGTCTTTTATAGGACAAAATTTTATCCCAGAGATACAAGTCGTTGCCCGATATCCACGAATCATCTTCTGGATCTTTGAAAGTAAGTGCATGTGTTCATAGCCAATGGCTTCTGGTACCGTTCACATTTGTCTTTGTTTATATAAAAGGCAACAATAAGGTACTTGTATATATGGATGGCGGGATAGATCGGTATTTTTTATCACTGTGTCACCCAGTTGCATGAACTTGCAACTTACAGATCTTACTCCAGCTGGGATTGGAGTAGGATTAATGTTAGGGTGCACACAGAGGTGCACACCATTCATCCGCACTCCTGATTCATGAAGAAGTGTGCGCCTCTGCATCAATCAGGAGTGTCTAACTCCACCATGACCCCTCATCAAGACCGGACTCATCACCCTTGGTGTTGGCGTATACTTGGCTTGAGCAGCAGCGCCGTTTCTGCCATGTCGGTGCCGCTATTACTGTAGGTAACATCACATTGTTGCCTCCTGTGATGGTTGCAGCAGTCAGGTGACACAACAAAATCACGTAGCCCACCGGAAATAGTGGTATTGACACCACAGGAATAGAAGGTGAGGCAGTATAGTTTTTTATTTTCTATAGAGCCCTGAAGTGATGAATCAGTTGTTTTTCAGTAGTGGACATCCCCTTTAAGAACACCCATACACGTAACCAAGAGCTCACTTTAATTTATTTTTGCCTATTGTAATTTAACAGAAATGTGTGTGAAGATGCATCGTAGGTCCGTGTATGGCTCCTGACTGTTAGCCAGGTGTGTTGTGAATGTCAGTAATGCTTTTTCTGCTGTGAGGCTCCTTCTTGTGGCCAGGAATGGTTTGGACAGAGACCAGGTGTGTTGAGCAATGGGCGTTTCCACTGCTAACTCTCTGTCTATTTAAACCCTGGTCTGCTAGCAGGCTATGCCGGATGTCCGTTGTTCTTTGTTCACCGGCCTGCTTCATCCTGCTCCACACCACATCTACCCCAGATAAGTGCTTGGCTCTTTATTTGTTGTTTGGTTCTTTTTGCACTTATCTGGGCTTGTCACTTACTGTGGTTATTGTTAGTTTATTTGCATGCAGGGATCTTCCCTCTCAGTTGCTTAGCTGGGAAGCTCCCTGCAGCTATGTTTGGAGTATTGTTCCTATAAGTCCATGTGTTTGTTGCTTCTTGAATTTGTAATGGTTCCTGTTTTCTGTTCATTGGTATGACAAGAGCGCCTGGTATAGGACGGAGTGCAGATCGTGCGATCTGAGGGCTTTTTGTACTATCAGGTTTTTGGATTTTTGCAGGGTTTTTCTCTGGCCACCATCAGTCCCTTTCCTATCCTGTCCTATTTAGTCAGTAGGGCCTCACCTTTTGCTAATCCTATCATCCATCTGTGTATTGTATTTTCCTATGTCACCGTAGTCTTTGAATGTGGGTGGCTTGCTACTCTTTATTTTCTGAGGCAGAGAGTTATTCATCCTTCCTTCCTTTAGGATAGCTAGTTCTCCGGCTGGGTTCGCGGTGCATAGGATTTTAGTTCACCCCTCAGCTACTTCCAGTGTTGATGGTTAGTAAGGGGATGGAAGCCAGATTAGTTGCCAATGCTCTTGTCACCTTTTTTGCCAATGATCTATTGTGATCTTCCATGGTTCCGGATCATAACAGACGTCGCTAACGAGGCCAGATGTGCGTCACGAATTTCGTGACCCCAACGACATCTCGTTAGCTATGTCGTTGCGTGTAAAGCCTCCTTAAGGCCACAAACAGGAAATTCTGCCCATCACCATGTAAAATGGATAGGGCCTCTAACCTTGTCCTCTACTTTTTTACCTCTTCTCAGTTTATTTTTAAAAAAATCTAAACTTTGTGGTCAGAAATTAGCTGAGTGGAGCCCAGAAAAAGAAAGATTAAGAATTGCAAAACTTTCCCAGCAAAACAAGCTGCCCATGGCTATGTCCACATGGCATATTTTTGCTGAGTTTTCGAAGCAGAAATTGAACGGAAATTCAAAGTTTTTGAGGAGTTTTGAGATTTGGAGGAGCATTTGGTGAGTTCTGCTCAGTTTCCTGCAAAAACATAGCGTAACAATGCTCAGTTATCTCATTCTCAGTTAACTTATTCTTCAGCCAACATGTCACCATGGTTTCTCAGTATAGGAGACTTGTGTCAGATTTTGGGACCTGAGTCTCATTTTGCCATGCGAGACTCTTAATATTATGCATGGTATTTTTTTACTTTGGTGTATTGGGGGTTAATGTCAGTTTTGCTGTTAGCGGCTCTTTTGCAGTTCTGTTCTTGTGCAGCCGCTCTGTGACAAGCCTATCTGCTTCAAATAATCACATGATCCATAAGCTTTCACTGGTGACAGGATTCCATTGTGTTCAGCCGCCTGGTTGGAAGGAGCTGCTGGTGTACTGACTGCTGCCAAGCTGCCTGCAGCCTAGGAGTCTGGCTGCGACCGTTATGTTGCTTTTGTTATCCTTTTCCCACTGTCTGTCTTTCCTTCCCTTTTTTGTTTATTATTAGTGCAGTGATGAGACTACCTCTCTTGCTGGCCAACTCACTAGTAAGAATGAGTTTAGCGAAAGCAAGGGCCTAGGTATGTGATCGGCGAGAGGTTGAAAGAACCAGTATAGGGAACGCTAGGGAGCGCACGGTATAGCTGCAGGAGATTACTGGAGGTGTCCCATTACCCCTCACATTAGCGCCAGTACCCTCTGTTGTTAAAGTATCCCCGGTGTACCCATGTTGTTTTATGTGTGCTGAACATCCATCCGTCCATGCGCAACTGCTACGCAGGTGTCACGGTTCCGATATGCGGAGCATGTTGTGCTTTGTTATGTTCCGCCATGCTCTCCTGCAGAGCCGGTATTTGCCTGTTTCGTCGCGCAGAGCATTTTGCAGGTTTAATATTCTGCTGTTTGTCTTGAGCTCCTGTGGACGAGTTGTTTCTCAGCACTGGGTCTTACGCTGGTGCTGGGATAGGGCTTACACAGATGCTCCTCATTCTGGGTGATTGCTCTGCTTCATTAGGGAGCATGCTCACAAGGAACGTCGCCAGTTGTATTTCCTGGTTCTGCAGTAAGTGCTCTTGGCTCCCGTTAGTGTACAGTTATCTGATCTTGGCTTCTCGACCGTGGACTGTTGTTGACTCTTCTCTGCCTGTCCCCCTGACTTTGTCATTACCTCCTAGCTTCTGAACCTTGGACCATCTCCTGACCACGTCTCCGCCTGCTCTCTGCATCCTATGAATTCTGATCCCCGGTCTGTATCTTGATCTCGTTTCTGCCTGCTCCCTGTGTCCTGTTGTGTCCTCTAGGTTTCTGATCCCGGCTTGTCTGACTACCTCTCCGTTCACATTGCACGCAAGTAGTATCTAGCGCCACCTTGTGGCTAGCGTCACACTACTCCATATAGTGTTGAGCATCACAGCAGGTGTATCGGGACACATGGCAGTCCACACGTGACACAACAGTAGAAAGTGCAGCACACAGGCAATTTTTAATGAATATCAATTGCAAAACTGATTTTTACCCTAAAATACATGCATTTAAAGCGGTTGTCCCACAAATAATAGATCTTTGAATAATAATTTCTATATTTGGATGTAGAATGCCTGTATACTCTTTTGCATCCTCCCTTGCCCAGGAGATGTGGTATGATCAGACCATGTCCCTGTATGGTCAGACACAGCCATTACACAGTACACAGCAGGAACACATATATACTGTAAGATTATCTCAGCACAGGAACATTTTATATAAACACATCCAATTGTAGAAATTATTATTATTCCAAGATCTATTGATTAAAATTAACTTTTTTTGTGGGAAAACCCCCTTTAAGAAAAAAAAAATGCCTTTGAATTATAATTGTCTGAGCCCTTAAGAGCGGTGTCACTTATACTCTTTGATTATCCTCCCATTTATGATGATTAATTACTACTTAAAGCCTGGTGTTTTCTAATTGTAATGTGTATATTTTATAAAAGGATTTTTGTGTACTCACCGTAAAATCGTTTTCTCTTAGCCATCATTAGCGGACACAGGACCATGGGTGTTATGCTGCCTATCCATAGGAGGACACTAAGTAGATGCAAAAGCATAGCTCCTCCTCTGCAGTATACACCCCCTGGCCGGGCCAGGCAAGCTCAGTTTTAGTACACAAGCAGTAGGAGAAAAAAACAGTAAAAACTTACCCCAACAGAGGAACATGAGAAAAAAAGAGTCATAACCAAATAAGGTACTGAGAGAACCAAGGCCCAACAGGGCAACAGGGTGGGTGCTGTGTCCCCCAATGATGGCTAAGAGAAAACGATTTTACAGTGAGTACACAAAAATCCGTTTTTCTCTGACGCCTCACTGGGGGACACAGGACCATGGGACGTCCTAAAGCAGTCCATGGGTGGGAAACATAAAAGAAGACAACACAACCCAAGGACTAGGAACCAGTCCCGGACAGCCTGGAGCGCCTACTGAGAGAGGTGCTCTACTGCCGTTTGCAGAATTTTCCTACCCAGATTTGCCTCAGCTGAAGCCTGGGTATGGACTCTGTAATGCTTTGAAAACGTGTGTAGGCTAGACCAGGTCGCAGCCTTACACACCTGTTCCACTGAAGCCTGATGCCGAATGGCCCACGAAGCGCCAACTGCTCGCGTGGAATGAGCCCGCAGCCCACTAGGAATGGGTTTGAGTTGCAAGCGGTAGACTTCCTGGATCGCAGAATGACGAACAAGGAGTCCGTTTTCCTAAAGGGGGCTGTCCTGGATATGTAATATCTGAGAGCTCTGACGAGGTCTAACGAATGCAGAGACCTTTCCACCCTATGAACTGGGTGTGGACAAAAGGAAGGCAGGACAATGTCTTCGTTCAAATGAAACTGGGTAAGAACCTTTGGAAGGAAATCCGGGAGAGGGCGCAGAACCACCTTGTCCTGGTGAAAGATCAGAAAAAACTTGCGTCAAGAGAGTGCTGCCAGCTCCGAAACCCGTTTGATGGACGTAATTGCCACTAAGAATGCTACCTTCCAGGACGGAAGAGCAAGGGAGGATTCCTTGAGAGGTTCAAAGGGAGACCTCTGGAGACCGTCCAGAATGAGGTTGAGGTCCCATGGTTCCAGCGGCCGTTTGTACGGGGGAACTAGATGGGAAACGCCCTGGAGGAAGGTCTTGACTTGCGGTTTTTGAGCCAGGCGGCATTGGTAGAAGATTGAGAGCGCTGAGACCTGCCCTTTAAGGGAACTGAGAGCCAACCCCGCTTGCAAGCCAGACTGTAAAAAATCGAGAATTCTGGGGATGGCCAGAGGCATAGGCTGGACGTTAGTTTCCCTCAACCATGAAAGCAAGATTTTCCACGTACGGTGGTAAATGCGGGATGAAGCAGGCTTTCGGGCGCTGATCATGGTGGCAATAACCGCGGGGGAGAATCCCGCTCTTGTTAATATCCAGGTCTCAATGGCTATGCCGTCCGCTTCAGGGCTCTTGAGTTCTGATGGGAAATGGGCCCTTGGGTCAGCAAGTCTGGGATGTCTGGAAGGCGCCACGGTGCATCTGTGAGGATTTGTACTTATTCGGCGTACCAGGCGCGCCTGGGCCAGTCCGGTGCTATCAGTATCACCGGGACTCCCTCTGCCTTGATCTTCCTGATTACCCGCGGCAGCAGGGGTAGAGGTGGAAATATTTAAGGCAGGCGGAAGTGGTGCCAGGAGCAGACTTGAGCATCCGCGTCGATGGACTGCGGGTCGCGTGACCTGGCTATGAACGCGGGTACCTTTGCATTCAACCTTGAGGCCATTAGATCCACGTCTGGTGTGCCCCAGCGAGTGCAGATGTGTAGAAACACATCTGGGTGGAGGGACCTTGGCGACTCAGAAAGTCTGCTGCCCAGTTCTCTACCCCCGGTATGTGTACCGCTAATATCACTGATCCCGTCGATTCGGCCCAGCTGAGGATCTTGTGGGCCTCGAGATAAGCTGCTTTGCTGCAGGTGCCCCCCTGCCGATTGATATAGGCTACAGCTGTCGCATTGTCCGATTGGACTCGAATCTGACGACCCGCTAGCAGAGGGCTGAACGCTCTGAGTGCGAGGAAGATCGCGCGGAGTTCCAGGATGTTGATGGGAAGGAAAGACTCCTGGGGCATCCAACGTCCTTGAGCAGTGTGGTGCCGGTACACTGCTTCCCAGCCTAGGAGGCTGGCGTCCGTGGTCAGGACCAGCCAGTTCACTTGGAGACAAGATCTCCCCTTCGATAGGGATGAGGACCGAAGCCAGCAGCGGAGTGCGTACCTGACTGAAGACGTCAGGTGAAGATGTCTGTCCAGGGAGAAGGGGCTCTTGTCCCAGGCCGCTAGAAGGGCTAGCTGCAGTGGGCGGAGGTGCAGTTGAGCAAAGGGTACTGCTTCCATAGCCGCCACCATCCTGCCGAGCACTTTCATGCTGAATCGAATGGCGCGAGACGGAGGACGTAGAAGGCAGCGCACCGCTCGTTGAAGAGCGAACGCCTTGTCCTGAGGGAGAAGGATCAAGCCCCGACGGGTGCCCAGGGACATGCCCAGGAAGGTGATAGATCGTGATGGGATCGGGGATGATTTGTCCAGATTCACTAGCCACGCTAAGCGGGATAGGGTGTCCACAGTGATCTGTACGCTGGTTGAGCAGTCGCGGAAGGAGGGGGCCTTGATGAGGAGGTCGTCCAAGTAAGGGAGAACGACTACTTCCCTGGCGTGAAGGACGCTCATGGCGGCCGCCATGACTTTGGTGAAGACCCTTGGTGCGGTGGCAAGGCCGAAGGGTAGAGCTACGAATTGAAAGTGGGAGTCCTGAATTGCGAAGCGGAGGAACTTTTGGTGATCTGGGGCGATGGGTATGTGCAGGTATGCGTCCTTGATGTCTATGGAGGCGAGGAATTCCCCTTCGACCATGGATGCAATAATGGACCTTAGGGACTCCATTCTGAATCTCCGTACGTGCACATGTTTGTTTAGGTGTTTGAGGTCCAGGATGGGTCGAAGGTACCCATCCTTTTTAAGGGACCACAAAGACTTTGGAATAAAAAACCCCGAACTTCTCGTCGTCTGGGACAGGTATTATCACTCCTGCTGTTTGGAGCGAGTGGATTGCTGAGAAAAAAGCTTCGCGTTGTTTTCGAGTCTTTAGGGGGTTTGAGAGAAAGAACCGACTCGGGGGTCGGGTCCGAAATTCTATGTGGTAACCGGAAGACACAAGGTCTCGCACCCATTTGTCGTCTGAGCCGGCAGCCCAGATGTGTTGAAAGAGCCGCAGTCGACCTCCTACAATGAGTGTGTCTTCCAGGGCGCCAAAGGAGTCATGAGGGGAGAAAACGTCGTGGCCGAGTCTCCCTAGTCCTGGACTGTTTCGGTCTAGGCTGCCATGACGAAGTGGGTTTCGGGGAGAGCTGGGAAGGTCGGTCCCTGCATAGTCCGCGGCTGGTGGCGGGGACAGCACGGGATGTCGACCAACCAAATGAGTTCCGAAAGGATCGGAACGAGGACTGTGGACGTCTGGTGAAGGACGTCCTGGACTTCAGCTGGGGGAGGGAGGTACTCTTTCCTCCCGTGGCGTCAGAAATGAGCTTGTCCAGACGTTCGCCAAACAATCGGTCTGGAAAAAAAGGAAGGCCCGTGAGAGACTTCTTGGAGGCAGAGTCCGCTCGCCATTGTCGGAGCCAGAGAGCTCTACGGATGGCTATGGTATTTGAGGCGGCAAACGCTGCGCAGGTAGCAGCGTCCATGGAGGCCTGGATGAGGTACTCCGCCGCAGCGGCAATTTGAGCTGTTACCTCTGTGAAGGTCTGAGTGAACTGGGATTCCTCAAGCGAAGTGTTAAGGGATTCTGCCCAGACCGAGATCGCTTTTGCGACCCACACAGAGGCAAAGGAGGGCGAGAGGGAGAAACTCGCAGCCTCAAAAGCAGAGCGGGCGAGGTGCTCCACCTGTCTGTCGGGTCCTTGATGGAAGAACCATCGGGTAAAGACAGGAGCGTCTTTGTGGTAAGGCGGGAGACCGGGGGGTCGACCGAGGGCGGATCGGCCCAGCCTTTAGGGGCAGGTGAGGCAAAAGGGTACCGGGACTCCATGAGTTTTCGGTTACCGAAGCGCCTGTCAGGCTTCTCCCTTTGCTTTGTGAGGATATCCTGAAACTCTGGGTGATCAGCGAAAACCTTTTGGGGTTTCCTTGCCCTCTTAAAGGAGACCGCATGGTCAGTGGTAGTGGATGGGGAATCCTCCACATGCAGAGTTTGGTTGATTGCTGCTATAAGGGAGTCTATTGCAGTTTGATCATCTGGGGGTGATGAAACCAAGGAATCCTCCTGGTACAAACAGCATTTTCCTGCAACTGGTGAAGCATGTGCCCGGATTACCTCAGAAGGATCCTCCATAGGGGTATCCTCAGGCTGCGTTCCATCCAGGGACCCAGAAGGGTGTGGAGGACGACATTGCATAGCCAGAACCAGCTCTACGAAGATCTCGCACGCTTCCCTAGGGGGGTGGGGGGGGCTTATTGTGGCCGTGGGGGGCGGGGCTTAGCGCTAAAAGAGCGGGAAGATGAGTCAGTGTGCCCCCCCCTACTGTGGGTAGTAAAAAACGGCGGGAAGGGAGCTTCTGAGTTTTACTCCCTCTCCCTACAGTCAGCACACAGCTCTTCAGCGGTGGTTATCAGGTGGTTATCAGCCGGCTTTTGCTGGAGCAAATAAACAAAGCAGATAATACACAGGTGAGTCCCTGAGCCCTGGGTCCTCCCCCTGCCACCAGGAAATTATCTGCAAGACTTTCTGCAAACAGCAGAACTTCCCCCTCCTCCAGCCAGCAAGCTAGAGAAAGTTAACACTGTGTGTGCAGGATCCTTGCTCCTTGCACATAATAAATACTGTAAATGGCCTGGAAGCCTTCCCTGCAGCGTCTTTTCTCCCTTTGTCTGGGAAACCAGTCAGGGGGGATCTCACCTTAAAACACTGCTTTCCAGGCAGTGAAAATAGCAGAGCCAGCTTGCTGTGTCGGTGTCATTTTCAACTCAGAGCCTGCAGAGAGGGGCTGAGGAATCAGTGCCATCTTCATCTCAGAGCCTGCGGAGAGGGGCTGAGGAATTATTGCCATCTTCATCTCAGAGCCTGCAGAGAGGGGCTGAGGAATTGGGCTATAGGGCACAGGCCTCTACCCTGGGCTTTGGAAAATCGGTGTCTGTGGAACCCGCCATCCAGGATCCAGCGTCGTGGGAGGGGGTACGTGTAGGCAACACTTCACGTTCCCGCCCGTTGATGGTAGTGGGAGATCGGTCCCAAAAGGAAACCGTCGCCCTCAAAAAATAACAAACCTTGAAAGGAAGTGCCTCCTACAGACACTAAGCTAAAACTGGGCTTGCCTGGCCCGGCCAGGGGGTGTATACTGCAGAGGAGGAGCTATGCTTTTGCATCTACTTAGTGTCCTCCTATGGATAGGCAGCATAACACCCATGGTCCTGTGTCCCCCAATGAGGCGTCAGAGAAATATCCTTTTTATGTGTTTTCATGATATTGGTTTATGTAATATTACTTTATATTAATGTTTCTTTAATTGAAGCTGAATATTCTGTGGGCTTTTTTTGTCTAGAAGTCAACCTCTGCTCCGGATCTATCAATCCATAGGGAATGTATGTTTCATCTATCGGCTGATTTTCAGACCAGTATGAAAGAGCTTGACATATGGAAACAGCAGAATGATAAGTCCGCTAAACTTCCTGTAGTTAGTCCTGATGTGCATGGTGAAGTTCGTGAAGAACCAGCGGAATGTGCGGAGCCTTCACCAGACGACACCATAAAGCCGGTCTTAGTTGTGGAGAAGGGTAATGAATTTTTGCCTTCTGGCGCTGGCGTTGTCTGTGCTCACGTTGGAAAACGTGCCATTGCCTTCAAGAAGAAGCCAAAGCAAAAGAAAAGACTCATGGATCCATCAAAGTTAGAAGAAGTTTTACGGAAGCTGAGTCAACCTCCCCGCATTATACAGAGGTAAACCCGAAAATATTACCAGAATCCTGTCACCAGATTTGGCGACTATAAGCTGCAGCCACCACCACTGAGCTCTTATATAGAGCATTCCAGAATACTGTATATAAGTGTCCAGGCTGCTCTGTATAATATAAAAAACACTTATAATACTCACCTAAGGGGCGGTCCGGTCCGATGGAGGTCACTGCTCTCGCGTCCTGCGCCTCCTTTCTCCTGCGATTGCCGTCCTCCTTCTACCCAGCCCAGTATGGATGACGTGTCTTATGTCATTCACAAACGCAGGCATTGCGGTCCTGCAGAGGCACATTTTTATCTGCCCTGCTGAGGGCAGATCAAAGTACTTTAATGTGCAGGTGCGAGGAAAGGTCAAAGACCGCTCATACATGCGCACTACAATATTTGAGCAGGGCAGAGAGAAGTGTGACTGTGCAGGAACTCAATGCTGGCCATTGTGGATGACATAGGACACGTCATGCACACGGGCCTAAGAAGAAGGAGGACGGCAATCGCCGCAGTGATGTTGCGCCGGACCGGATAGCAGCGACACCCATCAGACCAAACAGCCCCTTAGGTGAGTATTATACAAGTTTTTTTTATGTTCTACAGAGCGGCCTGGGCCCTCATATACAGTATTCTGTAATGCTATATATAAAAGATCAGTGGTGGTGGCCACAGCTTATAGTCACCAAAAATGGTGACAGGTTCCCTTTAACCCCTTAACGACCGCGGGCAGTAATATTATGTCCCTGCAGTCATAGTGTTAATCCCCACCAGCTGCCGCGGGCAGCCGGGAAGGATCCGCGCACATGTCAGCTGATTTGTACAGCTGACATGTGCGCCTTGTAGGCACAAGTGGAATCGCTATCCACCCTCACCTGTTAACCCTTAAATGGCGCTGTCAAAATGGCGATAGCGGTAGATCTTTACTCACCGCCTCCACCGGACGTCACGTGACCTGATCACATGGATCCGATGGTTGTCATGGTAGCACAGGGTCATGTGATGACTCCTGTAGCTCACATGCCTCAGGTCCTGTAACAAGCAGCCAAGTACTGCAGGTTACAGGAGATGAGTATTTCTCCCGATCTGAGCGATGCTGCTCTGATTGGGAAAAATGAATGAGAAATCAGACTGCTGATCCTTATAGCCCTTTAGGTGGACTAGTAAAATAAAAAAAAACCTAAAAGTTCAAATCACCCCCTTTCTCCCCATTAAAAATTAAAAAGTTAAAAAAAATAATATATATATATATATATATATATATATATATATATATATATATATTATATTATATATATATATATATATATATATATATATATATATATATATATATATTATACATACACACACACACACTTGGTATTGCCGCGTTCAGAAATGCCCAATCTATCAAAATATAAAATCAATTAATATGATCGGTAAACGGAATTATGGCAAAAAATTCCAAACGCCACAATTACGTTTTTTGGCTGCCGCAAATTTTGTGCAAAATGCAGTAACAGGCGATAAAAACGTTACATCTGCGTAAAAATGGTACCATTAAAAACGTCAACTTGAGACACAAAAAATAAGCCATCACTGAGCCCCATAACCCTGAAAAATGAGAACGCTACGGGTTGGGGAAAATGGCGCAAAAAATTCCCACTTTTTTTAAACGAACTCCAGATTTTATTTTTTAACGCCTTAGATAAAAGTAATCCTATAGATGTTTGGTGTCTACAAACTCGCACCGACCTGAGGCATCACAACAACGCATCAGTTTTACCATATAGTGAACACGGTGAATAAAATATCTCAAAAACAATCTTGCAAACATATGGGTTTTTTTTGCAGTTTTTCCGCATTTGGAATTTCTTTGCCGTTTTCCAGCATACTATATGGCAAAACTTATAGTTCATTTAAAAGTATAACCTGTCCTGCAAAAAACAAGCTCTCATATAGCAAGATTGACAGAAAAATAAAAAAGTTACGGTTCTCGAAAGAGGGGAGCAAAACAAACCCTAGAAAAGCGGAAAACCAGCCGGGGGTGAAGTGGATAAAGAGCTGCTGACGGCTTCACAGTTTATAGCTAGACATGCACTGCATGGTCACTGCTATAATGCATATTATTAAACCTATCAATCTCGTCTTCTATAGATCAATCTCCCATGTAAGAACATCAGTCAGACCGAGCCCAGCGAAGCCGCAGAGAAGCAGGAGCCTTCCCCAACTGCTAGACTTTCCTTACTTCTTGAAGTCACAAGGTGGCATCCGGTCTGGTCAAGATGTTCGTGAGTGGGTGAGAGACATCTGGAATCACTGGTTCGATGAGGTGTTTCCACCAAGTCTGGCGTCCATTGAGGATGAGCATAAGCACGTTGATATGACCGGTGTCATTCCCACTGATCAAGATGCCAAGGAGGAAATATTATGGGCTGTAGACCTGGAGTCAATACCCCCTCTTCTGGTGGAAGATCCAACTGCATCAGTACAAGACGTAATGGGAGAGATTTCCGATTTGACTGATCTAATAGAACAACAGAGGAAACCTTCTGTATTTCACTACTGTAGAAGAGGGGCACTCAGCAGAAAGATTGGGAATTTAACACTGGCACTTCAAGATTTAGACTTGGTAAGAATATAGAAAAAGACGGAAGATGGGCCCAAGGAACGCCAGTCCGACGTCTCATATTGAATTATTTGTTTTTTGTATTACAGTAGCAATCTCATCTGAGACATTTATGGCATGTTCATAGGATGTCCCTTAGGTGTGGTCTCCTCTTCAGGGACTCTGCACAGTGAGGAATGGATATGTAACAAAAAGAAGACTCTGTAGTGCTAAGATACAGTATGTGGAACAATGAATATGGGAATATAGACATGCAGTACTGCTATGAAAAAACATGGAAAAAATTGAGATACTTCGCACACAAAAATGGCCAGATTTTATGTGAGCCCAACAGCCAGCGGCAAGGCGACCTCATTTTTGTTGGGTCCCTATCAAACTAATACCTCTTTGGGTTAAAAAAAAATCCCTACAATTAATGGGCGGAGAGGAACCTGCACATGGAGAATTAAAAATGCCTGAGGCTGAAGAGCAGGAGTGCTCAAACAGAAGGCATAACCCTGTAATATAAGATTAATTCTCAATTTGCAGGTTCCTGTCCGCCCATAAATTGTAGGGTTTTTTTTAACCCAAAGAGCGGCATTACTTTGACAGGGACCCAACAAAAATGAGGGCACCTTGCCGCTGGCTGTTGGGCTCACATAAAACTGGCCATTTTTGTGTGCTAAATATCTCAAGTTTTACATGTTTTTCATAGCAGTAATGCATGTCTGTATTCCCATATTCATTGTTCCACATATCTTGGCACTACAGAGTGCAGCTGTCTCCTTTTTGTTATTATGTTTCATATTCAGTTTTCTCCTGTTCACATTAGAAAGGCAGGATGTGCCATCAGTCTTTTTCTTAGATTACAGGAATGGATATGTAGCTATGCACGGGTGACTTTTGCCATTCATTTCTAAGGGAGTTGAGAAAACTGCCGAGCCAGCATGGCGTTACCCTAGCATTAGTCGTTGACTTACTTTCATTCTTCCTTTTTAATTTTATTAAGAACCACTATAGTCTCAGAAGATTATCCATTTCTTTCCGCCTCCAACTGGTCTTTGGCTGTAAGGCAGCTTGCTGTAGCAGGAGCCCTGCCCCATTATATTGCAGACCCCATTTCCTTAGCCAGACCCACCTGCCCATCTTTCTGCTAAAAATGTATGGACAAAGTCAACATCCAGGTTCTCTGCAAAGGTTTTTACAAGACTTTTAGTTTAAAGGGAACCTGTCACTAGAATTTTCGCTATGAAACTAAAAGAATCCCCTTCTGCAGCTCGTGGGCTGCATTCTAGAAAGGTTCATCTGGACCCCTTTCACACCTAAATAGCAACTTTATAAAATACTACCTTTTGGTATGTTAATGAGCTTTGCTGGCCCTGTGGGTGGGCTGTATTTCGTCCGTTATTCCCCCTCCTGCCACTGTTCGCCGTCCCCCAGTTTCGATTGACATAGATGAGGCCGCCGCCCTCATGTTACTCAGTGCTCCTGAAGTCTCGCGCATGCGCAGTGGCACTATCGCGGGACTGAGCACTGTTTTCAAATCGCGAGCGCTGGTGATGTTATTGCGCAGGCGCGAGATTATGGGCGGGTACTTGGATGACGCTGATGATGACATTCAGAGCGTCGCCCCTAATCTCGCGCCTGCGCAATAACATCACCGGCGCTCGCGATTTGAACTGTGCTCAGTCCCGCAATAGTGCCAATGCGCATGCGCAAGACTTCAGGAGTACTGAGTAACATGAGGGCGGCGGCCTCATCTATGTCAATCAACACTGGGGGACGGCGAACAGCGGCAGAAGGGGGATAACAGGCGCAATACAGCCCGACCCTGTGGCCAGCAAACCTCATTACCATAGCAAAAGGTAAGTTTTTATAAAGTTATTTAGGTGTGAAAGGGGAGCCAGTAGCAAGATGAGCCTTTCTAGAATGCAGCTCAGGAGCTGCAGAAGGGGAGTCTTTTAGTTTCATAGCGAAAATTCTAGTGACAGGTTCCCTTCAAGGATCTTGTAGAAAATCTTTATTTTTTAAGTTTGGTGCCCCTTTAAATGAGACTTCATTGTTTGTGTGTGTATATATATATATATATATATATATATATATATATATATATATATATATATATATATATATATATATATATATATATATATATATATATATATATATATATATATATATATATATATATATAATTTTTTTTTTTTCTCCACAGGTTATAAATCATGAACCACAACTGCTAGATGCATATTGGCACAGACATTTAATTTACCTTCTGCAAGGCAAGACCAGTGAAGCCTTGGATGACCTAAACTTTATTATTAAATATAATAAAACTCATGCAGGTAGGAAATAATAAACCTGCTAAAGAAAACCCCTAGCCCCACAGGTCAGCGTTTAATACCTCGAGGCTCGGGCTGGATAGCACATGGCTGCACCACAATCTGTATTGAACATTGGCTGTTAGTAGGCACCGGGTTTGAACTTCAGAGTGATAATGAATAGTGTATTTTTTGACGTCCTTAAGGTAGGTCTTTATTGTGCGTTGAATGTGTTTCCAAACACTCACAATATTGATGACCTGGTATAGGTGATTAATATGAGATTATGGAGAACGGACACCCAGCACCTTCTCTGATCAGCTTTTTGAAATGCTCCCTTTTACTTCAATAGGAGTAGCCGAGAACATTACACAGTGTGCGGCGCTGTGCCTTGCAGGCTCTGTAACTGTGTACATGTGACGATTGCAGAAGCTGCTGATCAGATGTGGTGATGTCACGCCTCCACCAGAGTCTGCTCCTGCGACTTCTGCCCAAGTCACCAGGCGCCGCAATGCTGGTGATAGGGGAAGAGTCATACCAGTAGCGCTGGTGGGCGCAGTTGCCGCCCATCCGCCAAGCTTGGTCTGGCTTGGACTTGCAGTACCACTGGCTGACTGTAGGGTTGTGTACCTTCCAGCTGAAGTTATCAACTCCCACTCCAGCCAATTGACACCACACCTTTTTTATATTTTCAGTAGTCTGCTGTTCTTTGCCACATATAGCCCTGTGTTTTGCTAGAGCTACACCCTTTACTGTTACTGTGCACACCTTGCTGTTTTGTCCCCTGTTTGACCTCGGCCTGTTTTCCTGACATTCCTCCTGCCTGCTGATTCTGTACCTCGCCTGACAACTCGGTTTTGACCTTGGTTTGTTTTTCCTGATGTTCCTCCTGCCTGCCGATTCTGTACCTCGCCTGACAACTCGGTTTTGACCTTGGTCTGTTTTTCCTGACGTTCCCCCTGTCTGCTGATTCTGTACCTCTGCTGACATCTTGGTTTTGACCTTGGTCTGTTTTCGTGACGTTCCTCCTGCCTGCCAATTCTGTACCTTGCCTGACATCTAAAGGGTGCTTTACACACAACGATATCGCTAACGATATATCGTCGGGGTCACGGTGTTTGTGACGCACATCCTGTGCCGTTAGTGACATCGCAGCGTGTGACACCAAGGAGCGACGATCAACGATCGCAAAAACGTCAAAAATCGTTGATCGTTGACATGTCGCTCCTTTTCATAATATCGTTGCTGTTGCATGCCGCTGGTTGTTCGTCGTTCTTGCGGCACCACACATCGCTGTGTGTGACACCGCAGGAACGATGAACATCTCCTTACCTGCGTCCACCGGCAATGAGGAAGGAAGGAGGTGGGCGGCATGTTCCGGCCGCTCATCTCCGCCCCTTCTCTGCAATTGGGCGCCCGCTTAGTGACGCCACATGAACCGCCCCCTTAGAAAGGAGGCGGTTCGCCGGCAACAGCGACGTCGCTAGACAGGTAAATGTGTGTGACGGGTGTAAGCGCTGTTGTGCGCCACGGGCAGCGATTTTCCCGTGACGCACAACCGACGGAGGCAGGTACGCTCGCTAGCGATATCGATATCGCAACGTGTAAAGTGCCCTTTAGTTTTGACCTCTGTCTGTTTTCCTAACGTTCCTCCTGCCTGCTGATTTGGTACCTTCCTGACATTCTGGTTTTGACCCTGCCTGGCGACTATCCCAGTTTTTGGACTGCTGCCTTTCCATAGGCAGCAAACTCCTGGACCCACAGGGATTAAAGGGTTTCAGGGTACCTCTGGATCTTGCTTAGTGGGCAGATTGCCCTAGTCAGTTTGGGTTAACCATTTTGTGTCTATGGTTCCGGACTGCCGTGACAGGTGTTGAAATCTGACTGTTCTGATATTGATAAACTATATTGGGGTTGAGGCATTAATATCTAAGTCCTACGAAAACCCCTTTAAAGGAAAGTTACAATCAGAAAGACACCTATTGTTTTAAATGTATAAAAAAAAATAATTGTATAGTACATTTCACAATCTGTAATGAAAATAAAAAATAGAAATCTTCCAAATTTCATACTGGCCACTGGGGATTTTTTAGCCTCTAACTTCCTGTAGTTTCAGGAAACAACACATGTATATAGCAACAATGGTCAGACCCTAACACTAGCTTATGGTATTGAAGTGTCAAATCAGTGTGTGCAAAGGTCATTGGAGGACAGCATCTACTGTGATTGGTGGATCCTGCGTTATCAGCTGTGTATAGAGATGTTACCTCTCATTGTAACCCTGTCTCTGATGATAAAGAGACTGCTGAAAACTGTTGCTGAAAAGACAAGAATTATCAGTCTAAAAAAAGCCCCAGTGGCCAATAAGAAAATTGCAAGATTACATTTTTTTTCACATATACAGTCATGGCCGAAAGTGTTGCTACCCTTGAAATTGTTCCAGAAAATGAAGTATTTCTCTCAGAAAATTATTGCAATTACACGTTCAATTCCTTTGTGTGTATTGGAACAACACAAAAGCAGAGAAAAAAAGGCAAATTGGACATAATTTCACACAAATCCCCCCAGACAAAATTGGTCGCACTCAGCTCCACACTCCTGTCTGTGCCGGCAGCAGTGCCACTGGAGTGTGGAGCTGTCACCGTTGTCTGCAGCAACGCTCGTCCTCCTGTCTGCCTGTCAGCTGACCTGTTTGGAGACTAGCGGCACACACAGGGATGACGTCATCGCTGTGCTCACCGCTCTCTACACAGATCAGCCGTCTGGCAGACAGGAGGAGATTGCGGTGCTGCAGGGAAGTGACCGGTGAGTATACCCTAATATTCACTGCACCCCGCGCTGAAGATGATGCGCGGGGGGCAGTGACTATAGCCGCACATGATCCCTCTAGGTTGTAGTTGCCAGGGGTGATCATGCGGGCCGGCTGTTAATTATGCGCACATCCCCCCGCTCATCATCCTGCCCACCTGTCAGCGCTGGCTTCAGCGCTGAGGGATGATGGGCGGGAGGACAGGCGTGCATATGTAATGAGCGGGCCCACGTGTTCACTGCACACGCTGCTACAGCCTGCTCGTGCCCCCGATGACCCGCTCCACCGCAGCACCCTCATTCCCCGCAGCCACATTCAAACTATAAGACGCACCCCCCACTTTCCCCCAACATTTGGGGGAAAAAAAGTGCGCCTTATAGTCCGAAAAATACGGTAAACATGTGTAAGTATAATTTTCCAGGAGAAATACTTCATTTTCTTGAGCAATTTCTATAAAGTTGTGCCATGAGAACCAAAAACATTGCCAAAGTTGGAAAAAGTAAAACCTATTTAAAACAATAGGTGATTTTCTGATGACCGGTTCCTAACGGAGTTGAGATAAGATCCCTGCGTCGCTATATATCAAGTCCGTTGATCTGAGCGGGGCGCATTGTCATACTTTTGTAATGTAGGTTTTCCAGTAATGTATTCCTGAGGTCAGATCTGTTAAAGGAAGAAAAAAAAGTAATGGATTATCAATAAAGCAAGAAAGTCAACCTGGACGGTTTTATGTAAATCAAATGTCTTCATTTCTTCTATATAACTCAGACGCCTACTTGTCTAAAGCCGAGATCTACAAGCAGAAGAAGGACTATACCATGTCTATTGTGAATTACACACAAGCTCTTAAATGTCGACCTGCTGACGATGACATATATTACCGGCGAGCGCAGATGTACGAGGCTCAGGATGAGCCTATAATAGCCATGGATGACTATGCTCAGGTATTAACAACCACTAAAAGCCAAATTCTAGCCAGCTGTGTAATGTTACAGGTTACTGTGGAAAGTATTCTCTACAAGTTTAAAGAGACTACCAAGTTATTGCTCTCCCATCTAAGAGCAGTACACTGTGTGCAGAATTATTAGGCAAATGAGTGTTTTGCTCACATGATACTTTTTATACATGTCGTCCTACTCCAAGCTGTATAGGCTGAGAGCCAACTACCAATTAAGTAAATCAGGTGATGTGCATCTCTGTAATGAGGAGGGGTGCAGTGTAATGACATCAACACCCTATATAAGGTGTGCTTAATTATTAGGCAACTTCCTTTCCTTTGGCAAAATGGGTCAGAAGAGAGATTTAACGGGCTCTGAAAAGTCCAAAATTGTGAGATGTCTTGCAGAGGGATGCAGCAGTCTTGAAATTGCCAAACTTTTGAAGCGTGATCACCGAACAATCAAGTGTTTCATGGCAGATAGCCAACAGGGTCACAAGAAGCGTCTTGGGCAAAAAAGGCGCAAAATAACTGCCCATGAATTGAGGAAAATCAAGCATGAAGCTGCCGAGATGCCATTTGCCACCAGTTTGGCCATATTTCAGAGCTGCAACGTTACTTGAGTATCAAAAAGCACAAGGTGTGCCATACTCAGGGACATGGCCAAGGTCAGGAAGGCTGAAAAACCACCACCTCTGAACAAGAAAAATAAGATAAAACGTCAAGACTGGGCCAAGAAATATCTTAAGACTGATTTTCCAAAGGTTTTATGGACGGATGAAATCAGAGTGACTCTTGATGGGCCAGATGGATGGGCCAGAGGCTGGGTCAGTAAAGGACAGAGAGCTCCACTCCGCCTCAGACGCCAGCAAGGTGGAGGTGGGAACTGGTATGGGCTGGTATCATCAAAGATGAACTTGTGGGACCTTTTCGTGTTGAGGATGGAGTGAAGCTCAACTCCCAGATCTACTGCCAGTTTCTGGAAGACATCTTCTTCAAGCAGTGGTACAGGAAGAAGTCGGTATCGTTCAAGAAAAACATGATTTTCATGCAGGACAATGCTCCATCACATGCATCCAACTACTCCACAGCGTGGCTTGCCAGTAAAGGTCTAAAAGATGAAAAAATAATGACATGGCCCCCTTGTTCACCTGATCTGAACCCCATAGAGAACCTGTGGTCCCTCATAAAATGTGAGATCTACAGGGAGGGAAAACTGCACCTCTGGGAGCAGTGTCTGGAGGCTGTGGTGGCTGCTGCACGCAATGTTCATCGTAAACAGATCAAGCAATGACAGAATCTATGGATGGTCGGCTGCTGAGTGTCATCAGAAAGAAAGGTGGCTATATTGGTCACTAATTTTTTGGGGTTTTGTTTTTGCATGTCAGAAATGTTTATTTCTAAATTTTGTGCAGTTAAATTGGTTTACCTGGTGAAAATAAACAAGTGAGATGGGAATATATTTGGTTTTATTAAGTAGCCTAATAATTCTGCACAGTAATAGTTACCTGCACAAACAGATATCCTCCTAAAACCCGCTTTACACGCTGCAATATATCTTACGATGTGTCGGCGGGGTCACGTCGTAAGTGATGCACATCCGGCATCGTAAGGTATATTGCAGTGTGTGACAGGTACGTGCGATTGCGATTGAACGTTTTCATCGCATACACATCGTACCTTTCTCTAGAATTGAACGTCAGATTGTTTATCGTACCCGAGGCAGCACACATTGCAGTGTGTGACACCCCGGGAACGATGAACAGATCTTACCTGCGTCCTGCGGCTCCCGGACGGTAATGCGGAAGGAAGGAGGTGGGCGGGATGTTTACGTCCAGCTCAGCTCCGCCCCTCCGCTTCTATTGGCCGGCTGACGCGTGACGTCGTTGTGACGCCGAACGTCCCTCCCACTCCAGGAAGTGGACATTCGCCGCCCACATCGAGGTCGTATGGACGGGTAAGTACGTGTGACGGGGGTTACTCGTATGTGCGGCACGTTCAACAAATTGAACGTGCCACACATACGATGGGGGCGTTGCAAATCACATACGATATCGTATGCGAAATTGCAACGTGTAAAGCAGGCTTAAGATAGCCAAATCTAAAAAATATTAAGCTTTGATATTTATGAGTCTTTTGGGTTGATTGAGAACATAGTTGTTGATCAATAATAAAAAAATCCTCTAAAATACAACTTGCCTAATAATTCTGCACACAGTGTATAACAGGGGCTGAGGCACTGATTCCAGCAATGTTTCCCTTACTGGGTTGCTTTATATGATTCTGATACAATCCCTGTTTTATCTGCTGCAGGTCTACCAGTTCACTGCATATTGAGCTCTGTATAAACCTGCCCACACCCCTGATTAGCAAACACACAAAGCTGTCAATAAGTGGTGGTGGTTGGGGTTGGGGGTGGGTTATACAGAGCTCATGAATATGGAGAACTACATGGCAGTAGTGATATTCTGCTGCTGATTAAGACTGTGATCTTTATCAAATCTAAACTAAGCAGCCCAATAAGTGACACATCGCTTGAATCAGGATCTCTGCCGCTACATTATGCTGCTCTCAGATTAGGTGGCAAAATCCTGGTGACAGATTCCCTTTAAGGCAAGGGCTAAACCCTTAACAGTGAGAGAACATGCATTTGGTGCATACCTTACAGATCAGTTTCTTACATATTTTTGTGTGATACAGGTACTAAAGACCTTTTGCCTCCATGCTATGTACAGTGCCTACAAGTAGTATTCAACCCCCTGCAGATTTAGCAGGTTTACACATTCGGAATTAACTTGGCATTGTGACATTTGGACTGTAGATCAGCCTGGAAGTGTGAAATGCAGCAAAAAAGAATGTTATTTCTTTTTTTTTTTTTTAAATTGAGAAACGTTTATTCAGAGGGTCATTTATTATTCAACCCCTCAAACCACCAGAATTCTGTTTGGTTCCCCTAAAGTATTAAGAAGTATTTCAGGCACAAAGAACAATGAGCTTCACATGTTTTGGATTAATTATCTCTTTTTCCAGCCTTTTCTGACTAATTAAGACCCTCCCCAAACTTGTAAACAGCACTCATACATGGTCAACATGGGAAAGACAAAGGAGCATTCCAAGGCCATCAGAGACAAGATCGTGGAGGGTCACAAGGCTGGCAAGGGGTACAAAACCCTTTCCAAGGAGTTGGGCCTACCTGTCTCCAGTGTTGGGAGCATCATCCGGAAGTGGAAGGCTTATGGAACTACTGTTAGCCTTCCACGGCCTGGACAGCCTTTGAAAGTTTCCTCCCGTGCCAAGGCCAGGCTTGTCCGAAGAATCAAGGCTAACCCAAGGACAACAAGGAAGGAGCTCCGGGAAGATCTCATGGCAGTGGGGACATTGGTTTCAGTCAATACCATAAGTAACGTACTCCACCGCAATGGTCTCCGTTCCAGATGAGCCCGTAAGGTACCTTTACTTTCAAAGCGTCATGTCAAGGCTCGTCTACAGTTTGCTCATGATCACTTGGAGGACTCTGAGACAGACTGGTTCAAGGTTCTCTGGTCTGATGAGACCAAGATCGAGATCTTTGGTGCCAACCACACACGTGACGTTTGGAGACTGGATGGCACTGCATACGACCCCAAGAATACCATCCCTACAGTCAAGCATGGTGGTGGCAGCATCATGCTGTGGGGCTGTTTCTCAGCCAAGGGGCCAGGCCATCTGGTCCGCATCCATGGGAAGATGGATAGCACGGCCTACCTGGAGATTTTGGCCAAGAACCTCCGCTCCTCCATCAAGGATCTTAAGATGGGTCGTCATTTCATCTTCCAACAAGACAACGACCCAAAGCATACAGCCAAGAAAACCAAGGCCTGGTTCAAGAGGGAAAAAATCAAGGTGTTGCAGTGGCCTAGTCAGTCTCCTGACCTTAACCCAACTGAAAACTTGTGGAAGGAGCTCAAGATTAAAGTCCACATGAGACACCCATAGAACCTAGATAACTTGGAGAGGATCTGCATGAAGGAGTGGGCCAAGATAACTCCAGAGACCTGTGCCGGCCTGATCAGGTCTTATAAAAGACGATTATTAGCTGTAATTGCAAACAAGGGTTATTCCACAAAATATTAAACCTAGGGGTTGAATAATAATTGACCCACACTTTTATGTTGAAAATGTATTAAAATTTAACTGAGCAACATAACTTGTTGGTTTGTAAGATTTATGCATCTGTTAATAAATCCTGCTCTTGTTTGAAGTTTGCAGGCTCTAACTTATTTGCATCTTATCAAACCTGCTAAATCTGCAGGGGGTTGAAGACTACTTGTAGGCACTGTATATGTCATTTTCATCTCTGTTATGCTTTTCTTTCTATCCTTGCAGAGCTTCCACCATAACCCCAGCCGTACTGACGCTCTCATGAAGCACGGATTGTACTATTTCGAGAACGGCAACTGGAACGTCGCTGTGCAGGATTTCACTGCCATCATCAAACAGGACTTTGACAACGTAGAGGCCAGGTCTGAAACAATCAGTGCTGCCCCCTATATCATTATACAGTTACAATACACAACAAATTACTCTAAATTGTATTAGTCTATACTTATTATCAGAGAGAAGTATTATTTATCGTATTTTTCGTTTTATAAGACGCACTGGATTATAAGACGCACCCCAAATTTAGAGGAGGAAAATAGGAAAAAATAATTTGTAATGCTAACATAAGGGTCCGTCTTATAATCCTAGTGCGTCTTATAATATCTCATCAGGGGGAAGTTGCGGTGGTGGAGGGGCTCAGGAAGGTCACAAGAGGCTGGATTGGCGATGTTGCTGGGTGTGGCGGTTCAGGAGGGTCAGTGGATGGAAGGATGGTGATACTGCGGGCTTGGGGGTGTCACAACGGCAGGCGCCATTGATCTGCCGGCGGACTGCGGGCTCCATTGAATTGTTCGCAGTTGATGAGATTGACTTCAAGAAAAGGGCCACGTGTGCGCAAATGGACCTCCGCAGCCATTTTCTTGAAGCCAATCTTGTCAGTTTGCGCACATGCGCCGCCTCCGCAGCCATTTTCTTAAAGCCAATCTTGTCAGTCTGCGCACACGCGCCGCCTCCGTGGCTAATTTCTTGAGGTCTATCGCGTTAACTGCGGGTGATTCAATGGAGCCCACTGTCAGATCAGTGGCATCTGCCGCATCACCGACCCTCCTGAGCTACTCCCCTGCAGTGACACCCCCTCCACCGAGCCCTCCGTATCGCCAACCCTGCCTCCTGTGACTCCGCTCCACCACCGCCGCCGCTCCAGTAAGCCATATCTGGATTATAAGACGCACCCCCATTTTACCCCCAGTTTTGTTTACACATCTAGCATAAAACCATTATTTCCAATCATTTTTGATGGTGCAGTTGCATTCTTTTGGGTCCTATTATGTCATGTTGCATCTCCTACAGTTTTCTCATCCTTTTGAATAGTAAATGGTTGCCTCATAGCTAGTTATCTAGTCATAATTTGTTTCAGGAATTATATGGCAAAAGTCAAACTCTGCACCCCATTATGTTACTACTTCCCAATACAGACTGCTTGATGTTTTTTTCTCTCATTTGACATTAGGAGTCTTATGTAAATGTCTTCCTATAGGAAAGTACTGTGCAGGGACCCATCACCCAGTAGCAAACTTAGCACTAGAGTTGATGTGAATTGATTTGCAGTCCCTGGTGTATCGGTCACATCAGTAATCGGTCACCTCTAGACTGGAACCTTATGAACCGCCTCTTACCTGACAACATCCGTGACTCTTCTTTGGTCTATGTGACATCATATGCAACAATAACCATGTGCCAGGCCGGCTAATCAAAAGAAGAGCCTCGGGTGCTGTCAGGTAAGAGGCTGCTCATAGGCTCCCATCCAGCGGCCACCGATTTCTGACATGGCTGATGGACCCGATCCGGCAAATCGATTCCCACCAATTCTAGTTAGGACCCATGAGTGTAAAGGCCGCTTTACACGCAACGACATCGCTAACGAGATGTCATTGGGGTCATGGAATTTATGACGCACATCCGGCCTCGTTAGCGACGTCATTGCGTGTGACATGTACGAGCGACCGCTAACGATGTAAAATACTCACCAAATCGTTGACACGTTGTCCATTTCCCAAATATCGTCCCTTGTTCTGGACGCAGGTTGTTAGTCGTTCCTGAGGCAGCACACATCGCTACGTGTGACACCCCGGGAACGACGAACAACACCGTACCAGCGTCCTCCGGCAATGAGGTGGGCGTCACTTCCATGCGGCTGCTCTCCGCCCCTCTGCTTCTATTGGACGCCTGCCGTGTGACGTCGCTGTGACACTGCACGAACCACCCCCTTAGAAAAGAGGCTGTTCGCCGGCCACAGTGACGTCGTTAGGAAGGTAAGTATGTGTGACGGGGACTAACGATATTGTCCGCCACGGGCAGTGATTTGCCCATGACATACAAACAAAGGGGGCGGGTGCAAACGCTAGCGATGTTGCAGCGTGTAAAGCCCCCTTTAGGATGTCTATCTCAGTTAACCCTATAGCAGCAGAGCTGTCTAAAGAGAGAAATATGCATCAGTTCAACCAACTCCAGAAAAGCCATAATGAAAAGCAGTGCACGGAACCTCCATTTTTTTAATTAAATTATTCAATAAACATTGACATTTTTATATCTTATATTTTCCTCATTGCGAGGGCTGTATAGGTTGACCCCATATTCTCAAGCAGAGCTGTCTGCCTCTGAACAAAATACCTTCTGGATAATAAAAAATCTGTAGGACTAAGTAACCTGGTTGTATCCCTTCACTTGATGTCATGCAGAATGTACCGGGGAAGAGCTTACACTAAAATTACCCGCTACAGTGAGGCGGCAGAAGATTTTTCAGCTGTTGTTCATTTGGATCCGAAAAACTGGATGGCTTTTTATTATCGAGGATGCCTGTTGCGTAAATGCTATCCAAAACACGCACTTCAAGACTTGAGCATCTCTGGTAATGAGCTTTTTGTTAACACAAGTTTTTGTTACACAGAGTTTTGCACAAAATTCGCTAACTGTCATGGCATCATTGGGCTCTGTTCACATTGCAGATTCTGACCCTCCGCTTGATGGTCTGGGATCAACACAGGCAGACTTGGATGTCGACCTGATGTGTGTTGATTCATGGGCAGGCTAGCAAGAGTTAATCTCTGCTGGTCTGCTTCCTCCTTTGATCACATGTTGTGGGGAGGCCTATCACATCTGCTCCCCTCCTACTTATGCTGGTTGGATCCTTCCACCCATGCCAGCCATAATTTGTCTATGTTTTTTGGAGCTGGATTTTTCTCTTTTTTTTTTTTTTTCTCTTCGCTGTACGTTGGTCTGTGATGGATGGTGTCCCAGACATTGTGAAGAAAGTTGTGCTTATTGCTTGGTGTGATTGTGGAGTTTACCCTTGTTGTATTGTAGCGTCCTTCGTGCTCTTGCTTTTCCTTCTAAATATCTTTTTGTCTTATCCTGTATGTGTGCACGATGTGAAATAGAGAGTTGGTTTTTCCCTTATCTGTCTTTATTTGTGGATTTCATCTCACTCCTGTCCTGTCCCTCCCTGGGGAGAGGAGAAATTAGATCAGGTGTGGTTAGGAGCAGGGTCAGGAAGGAGACTCAGACGTCTCCACCATCAGGAGTATCCCTGAGATTAAAGATAAGCTAGGGAGGCCCCCATACTAAGGGACAGATTAGGAGCCCTGTAGACACCCCACTATCTACTATATACTAACTATGGAGTCATCATTATAGTTTTTATTAAAAATCTTTCATTTTTACAACATCACGTATCATTAAATGTTACCTAAAAGTGCATCCATCAAATATTTACTTAACATTGTGCATTTGACTTAAAGGAAACCTGTCACCAGATTTGGGGCCTATAAGCTGCGGCCACCACCAGTGAGCTCTTATTCACAGCATTCTAACATGCTGTATATAAGCGCCCAGGCCTCTGTGTAGAACGTAAAAATTACTTTATAATACTTACCTAAACGGTCGCTGCATTGGAGTTGGGTCATATGGGCATCTCCGTTGTTCGGTGCCGACGCCTTCTCTTTTGGCCATCTTTGTCCTCCATCTGAAGCCTGTGTGCATGATGTGTAATACGTCATACACACTCGTTGGTTTCTGCTCAGGGCAGATCAAAGTGCGCCTGCACAGGACCTCAATGCCGGTGTGTGTGAATGACGTAGGATGCGTCATGCACCCCGGCTTCAGAAGAAGGACGACAAAGTTGGCACTGGCACCGGAGAACGGAGACGCCCATCTGACCCAACTCCACCGCAGCGCGACCATTTAGGTGAGTATTATATAGTGATTTTTACGTTCTACACAGCGGTCTGCGCTCTTATATACAGCATGTTAGAATGCTGTATATAAGAGCTCAGTGGTGGTGACCGCAGCTTATAGTCACCAAATCTGGTGACATGTTCCCTTTAATGGCAGGTTGAAAAGGATTAATCAATTAGCTCTTAATTATTTCAGGCTTCCACCACTGTCCACCTTGTTTCTAGACATCAACTCTGCCTCCAACTTAGAAATTATACATTCAAACTATTGACTAATGGCCGGTCAGGTCTTACCTCCATGTTGTTCCTTGTATTTATTTTCCTTAATTTACCCTGTATTCTTTTTCTGTTCTGGCGATGACGTCCACTCTGATCAACACCACCGTCACTATAACTCTCGCGCTACCAATCTTTCTTGATACCATAATGTAGGTTGATAACATTCCTTGATGTTTATTTGTATTCGTGGCAATAATTATTAAAATTGCCTTTTAAGCAAGAGATATTAAAAGAAATGAAAATTACGATATTCCTCCTTGTAATCTGGAAACAGACCGTGATCCCGTCAACATGAGGATAAAATAGCGCAAAGCCATGTCATTTTTATTTTGTAGTCACTCTACTGATCACGCACCTTTGCCCATCACCTGTCTGGTCCGTTGTTTCCTACCAGCCTTTGCAGTCAGAGACAGGTTAGGGAAGGTGAAAAAATTGTAAGGATATTTATGCATAATGATGCTAGTACAGAGTAATGGTGTTGATGTTTAGTTGTTGCACACAATTATTTTTTGAGTGTATAGAGAATATATTGGTCTCTAATTACGTCCTTTCATTATGTCATAGTGCTTCTTCATGATGGATTTGAGAACCTCAGTGCTTTTCTTCACCGTGGAGTTCTCTATACAGACCTGGGCCTGTGGTCGGAGGCGGCATTTGATTTTGAGCACGTCCTTCTCTTGGATAAGTATGTTTCACATGTTACTGTCAGGTTATGTTCACATTTCCGTTGTTTAGGATCAGTCACAATCCGCCACTCTGATAAACAACGCAATCCGTTTAGCGGATTCCGTTGTTCCCATAGACTTGTATGAGTGGAACGACTGACCGTCAGGAATGCAGCATGTAACGTTTTTTTGAGCAGTGAAATCCTTTTGTTTTCACTGCGCATGCTCAGATCTTGTGTTTAATCATTCAAATCAATGTCTCTGTCTCGGCGGCCGAACGATCAGCTGATCGCTCAGCGGCCAGCTTCTGTGAGCGATCAGCTAATCGCCCGGCGGCCGGCTTCTGTGAGCGATCAGGTGATCGCCTGGCGGCCGGCTTCTGTGAGCGATGAGCTGATCAGCCGGCTTCTGTTAGCGATCAGCTGATCGCCCGGCGGCCGGCTTCTGTGAATGATCAGTTGATCGCCCCGGCGGCCGGCTTCTGTGAGCGATCAGCTGATCGCCCGGTGTCCGGCTTCTGTGAGCGATCAGCTGACCGCCTGGCGGCCAGCTTCTGTGAACGATCAGCTGATCGCCCAGCGGCCGGCTTCTGTGAGTGATCAGCTCATCGCCCGGTGGCCGGCTTCTGTGAGCAATCAGCTGATCGCCCGGCGTCTGGCTTCTGTGAGCTTTCAGCTGACTGCCTGGCGGCCAGCTTCTGTGAGCGATCAGCTGATTGCTTGGCGGACGGCTTCTGTAAGCGATCAGCTGATCTCCTGGCGGCCGGCTTCTGTGAATGATCAGCTGATTGCCCGGCGGCTGGCTTCTATGAGCGATCAGCTGATCGCCTGGCGGCCGGCTTCTGTGAGTGATCAGCTGATCGGCCGGCTTCTGTGAGTGATCAGCTGATCGCCCGGCGGCCGGCTATTGTGAACGATTGTTCTCATAACAGCCGGCTGCCGGGAGATCAGCTGATCGCTCTCAAAAGCCGGCCGCCGGGCGATCAGCTGATCGTTCACAATAGCCGGCCACCAACGTTTGAGAGCGATCAGCTGATCTCCCGGCGGTTGGCTCTCTCGTTTTTATACTGAAAGCATTTCACCAACGGAATCCGCTTTCTCCTGACAATTCTTTTCACTCGTTGTACAACGCATCAGTCACAAGCGTCAAGCAACACAGGTGACTGATGCAAAAAAGCGGAAATGTGAACATAGCCTAAGACTGAAGAATACTGTAATAACTTCCAGAGCAGTTATACATAGAAGGTCCAATTCACATAAATGTTCACAACTTACTGATAGAATCTGAGTATAGATCCACACAATATCTTATGGCAAAACTGAACTCCCAAAGGATATGAAGTATTGTCATGGCGCCACAGAGGTAATAGTAGTGGTGGGCAAAGTGAGGGAGGAAGTTTAGGGAGGAAGGAGACAAACTCTGGTGCCATCTATTGGAAGTAGCAATCCTAAAAGTTAAAAGTGACTCTCCAATGAGCTTTATCATATGACTTAGGATTTATGCCAGATCAGAACCTCAATTTGCAGACACGGTGTTTCGGGGTGATTGCCCCTCGTCAATGCAAAGTATGAGATCTGATCTGGCTACATGAGAAGCTATAGTGGGGTCTAAGTGGAAATCTTTTCTCCTTGTTTTTTCTTGTGGAGACCTGACAAACCAGTCTTATAGCTGCAATGTTCCTCTGGGAAATAAATAGTGATGGGGACACAGTGGAGTCACAGACATCGGTAATTAATCTCAAACACTGATACACAATAAAGGTATATCTCTGCAGCACTTCTGGATGTTATGCTGTAACAAAGCAAATGTCAGAAGCTGGGTCTCTAATGCCAACTATTGTAAGTTATACGTTATTGAGGACATATTTCCATAAGACGGCAGCGATGCTGGCTCATTGAAATCATGGTATTACACTCAGAGGGGTGTGATACCACAGAGAGAGAGGGCAGAGTAGTTGGGGCGAAACAACGTCCTTGTGACTAGTCCCAGTGCTTATTAGCATAGGGAAAATGTAAGGTTTAAACCCTTTTTTTATACTTTCACATGTGCACAATATTATAAGACAGGGATGGTTAGGCAGGGATTTTTAGCCCACACATGTTCTTCTTGCTGCTAGGTAAAAATTCATATGGAACCTGACAGGTTCACTTTAATGCACTGCGGATGGTTTTCCAGATCATCAGCTTTAGCAGTCAGTGCTGCGACCGTTCACGTATGGGTCTGTATATCTCTGCGGACTGGCAGGAGACTCTGCGGACTGGCGGGAGACTCTGCGGACTGGCGGGAGGCTCTGCGGACTGGCGGGAGGCTCTGCGGACTGGCGGGAGGCTCTGCGGACTGGCGGGAGACTCTGCGGACTGGCGGGAGACTCTGCAGACTGATGGCAGGCTCTGCAGACTGGCGGGAGACTCTGCAGACTGGCGGGAGACTCTGCAGACTGGCGGGAGACTCTGCAGACTGGCGGGAGACTGCGGACTGGCGGGAGGCTCTGCGGACTGGCGGGAAACTCTGCGGACTGGCGGGAGGCTCTGCGGTCTGGCGGGAAACTCTGCGGACTGGCGGGAGGCTCTGCGGACTGGCGGGAGGCTCTGCGGACTGGCGGGAGACTCTGCGGACTGGCGGGAGACTCTGCGGACTGGCGGGAACTCTGCGGACTGGCGGGAGACTCTGCGGACTGGCGGGAGACTCTGCGGACTGGCGGGAGACTCTGCGGACTGGCGGGAGACTCTGCGGACTGGCGGGAGACTCTGCGGACTGGCGGGAGACTCTGCGGACTGGCGAGAGACTCTGCGGACTGGCGGGAGGCTCTGCGGACTGGCGGGAGATTCTGCGGACTGCTGGGAGACTCTGCGGACTGGCCGGAGAGCCTCTTCCAGCTCACATTGTCTTGCTTTTCTACAGAGCTGTGCCCGTGGCACATTTGAATCTGGGTCTGATTTGCCTACTTCACCAAGGCCAATGTTCTCAAGCAGTGCGCCACTTCTCTGCCGCTATAAAAGTTGACCCCCTCTGGATTCGGGCATATATCTGCAGGGCTCAGGCCTACAGACAGGTATATTTCCATGGGTAGAAATGGTAGAATACACAATAGTTCTTATTACCTAGTGGATCAAAACTAACTTTGCATTTATTCTCGGTCCCACTTCTAACAGATGAAAGATTTGCTCAGTGCCTTGAAGGATATTACACGTGCCATTCACCTGCGCCCCGATTCTCCCGAGCCCTATATAATCAGGTAAGTGGTTTCCAAATAATTTGAGCACATTACACTTTTTCTTTTCTTTCAAGTAGTTCAAAACTCTTTTTACCAGTTTCTTATGCCCCAATGACCTCCCAGTGGTTGTCAGAGGCTTTAATCTGGAGCACCATAAAGAGTTACCATTATTATATATGACACAGTTGCCAATTATGATATACTATATTTCTCCTGTTACGTTGCGAAAGAAAAAAAAATGTAAATGCTAGCAACTTAAAGATGACCTATTGGGTATGAAAAAAATCTAAGAATTTACAGTAGATGAAATTTTAATTGTTTTCTAAAATATATGTATTTAGCAAATCAGAGGATTTCCTTCAGTATTAAGATGATGCAGGTTTTACTTGCATTTCTCCTAAATTCACGAAAAGAGAATCACAAAGGTTTCATCAATCTATTCCAATGGTCAATGAGTCTTCGAAAAGCAAATGTCACACGATGTTTGCTTCTGAGTTAAGGCCCCGTAACATGCAACGACATCGCTAACGAGATGTCGTTGGGGGTCACAGAATTCGTGACGCACATCCGGCCTCGTTAGCGACGTTGTTGCATGTGACACGTACGAACGACCGCTAACGATCCTAAATACTCACCTAATCGTTGATCGTTGACACGTTGTTCAAATCTCAAATATCGTTGCTGGTGCTGGACGCAGGTTGTTCATCGTTCCTAAGGCAGCACACATCACTACATGGAACGACGAACGACACCGTACCTGCGTCCTCCGGCATCGAGGTGGGCGTGACTTTCTGCGGCTGCTCTCCGCCCCTCCGCTTCAATTGGACGGCTGCCATGTGACGTCGCTGTGACTTTTGGATCAAATGTTGTGGGAGACCTATCAAAGTCACTCTATGCCTTTTAAAGATGGAGCCTGTCTTTCCCTGCCGACTATAGCTTTTACTAAACCGGTACGTGTGCTGGTGTATTCCAGTCCTGCTGGTGATTGTATTACTTGGGCTTGGAGTTGTTGTGAAGTACTCCCATGGTCTTGTTTGCTCCCTACTCTTATTTTTCTCCTAAACTCTTTTTGTCTTATACCTCTGTGTGTGTGCCATGAGATAGAGATTTGGTTTCCCCTGTTTGTCTATGCCATGAGATAGAGATTTGGTTTCCCCTGTTTGTCTATGCCATGAGATAAAGATTTGGTTTTCCCTGTTTGTCTATTTGTGTTGGCTTTATCACTCTTGTCCTGGTCTTCTCCATGGGTTGGGGCAAAGAAGGCGGCCCAGATATCTTCACCATCAGAGGTAACTCTGGGAGTAGGAAAGTTAGTCACCTAGCCTGAGGGCCAGTGTACACCCACACCATTACAGCAAATCAGGCAGAAATGTACCTCATCACCGACCAGGAACCTGAACGTTAATACATTTAGAATTATTATTTTTTCTAGGCTATTAATGCATTCATTTGTCTCTGTGTATTATGCAGCAAATATAAAGGTGGACACAGCTGCTTCTAAAGGGTGAATCTGTGTGAAAAGGACATAGCTGATTGTAAAGGATTAATCTGAGTCTCTGACTACACATGGATGTACCCCAGTTGTTGTTTCTAGCCTCCACCTTCTTTTTCGGCTGCTTTCTAATACACCGGAATCTATCTTACATCTCTTCTTACATACATCCAGTGTAAAGATACCAGCACAGATCTGCCCAGTGACATTTCACACCTGTCAAAATAATGACAGAAGAGTGCCTGACATCATTCCCCTTTTTATAGGACCACAGATATTATCACTAAGTTAGACAGTAATTTTTAGCTTTTCGAATTGTATGCACTCCTCAATATTGAAATTGTAACACAAAGAAAGAAGGAAAAAAATCATCACAGGGTTAATTTTATGTAAATGATGTAAACAAATTTTTCAAAACATCACACTTTATTCAGTCTCGAGTATGAGTGCCACGTACAGAAATTTTGTGAGACCTGAAAAAGAGCCAGTAGAGAGCAGAGCAAACCACAACCCAAAATCAAATAGAAACAATGTTTATTAAACAACACACAATAAAAACACCTAAAATAATAGTGTGCAATGCCAACATGAATGCCTCACCTGCATCGTACACAAAAACACATATATACAGTCTACATAGATGCAATATAGCACATACAAGATGTCAGTGGTACATGTGTGTATCCAAGCAGAGGTACTTTAAAGATCTCTCAGGCGCTCCATCGTGGTGAGTTGTACAAATGAGCCCAAAACTGACAAATGGTGCTGGATCCTGTGTAGAAGAGCTCACATACTTTTCCCAGACCGGAGCTGTGATGAGAAAAACAATGTTAGTGAATCACGATAGAGTTGTGGTGGTGGGGACTGACCCCATGCGTATCGCTGCTAAGGGAAGCTTCATCAGGGGAGGCGAAAAGTCAGAAATCTCCACACTTAAGACCTTGTCTGATATCAATGAGATTATCAATGGTTGTCTGAGAACTGTCCTGCCAAACTGCGAGCAAGTCGGGTCAATGTGCAGACGGTAGTAGGACATATAAGACATGCAGGCTGCTCACAGTAGCCCCACTAACATGCAGCCTGGTATTGTCGTGTTGATAAATGATACTTGGGACACTTTGGAGAAATGGCCGTACCTCTAATTCCATGATTAATCCATTGTGTGCTGAAAAAAAATGTATATTATTTCCCAAAAAAACCCCTATGCCTAAAGGCTGCTTTACACCAGACAATCTATCGTGCGATAGATCGTCGGGGTCACGGTTTTTGTGACGCACATCCGGCATCGCTGGCGATGCCGGCCTGTGTGACACCTTCTAGCGACGCAGTATCGCTCACATATCATGAGTCGTGTACTGCTCGCTAGGTTCCATAATATCGTTTAATTTAGTTGACCATCGTTTCCGTGGTAGCACACGCCGCTCCGTGTGACACCACGGGAACGATGAGCAGCTCACCTGCCTCCCGCGGCCGCCGCCGGCTCTATGTGGAAGGAAGGAGGTGGGCGGGATGTTTACGTCCCGCTCATCTCCGCCCCTCCGCTTCTATTGGCCGGCGGCCGTGTGACGTCGCTGTGACGCCGAATGTCCCTCCCACTCCAGGAAGTGGACGTTCGCCGCCCACAGCGAGGTCGCACGAGAGGTAAGTATGTGTGACGGGGGTTACTAACTTTGTGCGACACGGGCAGCGATTTGCCCGTGACGCAAAAAGGACGGGGGCGGGTACGATCGATTGTGAAATCGCACAATCGGTTGTACCGTGTAAAGCAGCCTTAAAACAGAGTTAAACCAAACCATCTTCCTGTCTGAGTATGTGGGAGAGGAGCAGAGAAGGTCACACGGGAGGATGGATATTTTCTAGACCTGCAATTCAAAATAACTACTCAGTGCAGGAATAATGCAGGTGTAACAGCACTTGCAGCATAGATTTTCGGAGAGAAGCAAGTGTGGCGCCCCTGAAGCTTCAGTTGCCACAGGGTATTGCATCTGACTTAAGGTGCAATGCTCATCCCGGGTAAGGAAGAGGTAATCCACTGATTTTCACTTGCACAACACAGCCGGGAAGGGAGTCAGCAGTTACACAACACACACACAGCCAGGTGCTCCCCTGTTGTAACTGGGCTAAAGGTGGTCACCAGTGAGTCATCAGGAAGGTGGGGGCAGAACAGGGGAAGTGAGAGAACACACACACATTCACCTCAGAATAGTCTGAGACTCAGAAGAACACCGTCGCTATAGAGAGTGCTTAAGAGCTTCTATAGCTAGGACCAGGCAGACTGGAAGGAGTAGGAGACGACAGTGGAGGAGCTGACTGACCGGTAGCTTCTGTGGGATGAAGGAGAAACACGGTTGCTGAGGAGACAGCTTCATTGCTCCCTTGAAACCGGCGCTATTCAGGGTGCAGAGCCCTAGGGTGGCACAGACTTCACGTTAGGTCACCACAATCTGCAGGACAGGGGGATTGCATGTCCCTCTGGCCACCACAGTTCCCAGAATACAGTGCCACATAGGGTCCGGGGTCGTGATCTAAGTCAGACCCCAGTACGGACCCGCAGCACCTGCATACGTGACAGGAACTTTAAGGCTATGTGCGCACGTGTGCGTAATTCATGCAGTTACACTGCGCTTTGTAGCGCAGCGTAACTGCATGCGTCCTGCGTCCCCTGCACAATCTATGGAGATTATGCAGGAGATGTGCGCACGTGGCGTCTTAGAGCGCAGCGCTTCGGCTGCTGCCCGAATCGCTGCGTTCTAAGAAGTGACATGTCACTTCTTCCGTGCGCTTTGCCGGCAGCCCCTGCTCTGTCTATGGCAGGAGCTGCAGGCAGAGCGCACGTTCTCGCTGGAACCATGCGCTTCAGAACGCAGCTTTTCAGCTGCGCTCTGCAGAGCGCACACGTGCGCACATAGCCTAACACTACATTGGGGTCTCCAAGCACTTCAGGTCACGGGGATTCACACTAAAAAGCGCAAGGAGTAAGGGCCCACAAACTACCGCACCGGTTCTAACCTCTGAGTTTCCCGGGATTGGCTGGAGTCCTTCGCAGTGGAGACCGGTGCCTCCGGGCAGCCTACGAACTGTAAGTAAAGAGACCTAGAACCGCAGCAGCTGACTCTGCCTCTTAATGCTGGCACCGTCGCCCCCGTGCTTCGGCGCTAATGGCCACAGTCTCCTCCATCACCTCCCCGGGGCCCGCTCCACCTGTGGGGAGCAGAACCACCCTTGCTGCGACACCATCAGCCTTGGAGAACATCACCCGCAGCGGCGGCTAATCCCTGGCCGCGTACCACAGGTGGTGTCACTAGACAAATCCTCCACCATCATCATCCTATACCTGTCCTTCCCTTTTATTGTACGCCTTGGGGCCACGAACCTGGGCAGGCCCATCTGTGACATCCCCAGACCCGACATCACCGGCCCGGCGACGAGTAAAAAGTTAACCCCTTGCCCCGTGGGTGCTACATAAGCAATATAAGCACATTGCAAAGATTTTTAACTTTAAAACTGATCATTATTTAAATATAACAAAAAGTTTAGTTACTCTTTAAGAAAAGTGTTCGATTCTGGTCTCCTTTTACTTTATGACATATTTGGAAGGTGATGAGTCCTCCTTATTCCTACAGCCACTTGCTGGAAAAATTTTTATACTCACCATTACTGGTCAAAATGGATTTCTCAATTCCGTAGGAAATTTATCATATTTAACTGTAATTTAAATGAGAATAATACTGTGAAAAATCCATGTCTCCATGTGCTGAACTATACACCTGAGCTTTATTTTTAATATTATATTATATTTTTTTTCGCAAACAAACTGTTAGTTGTATATGTACGGCTAATATGAAAGGTTTTGCCTGTAGTGTTATGAAAAAATCACTAGGTGGTGACAAAAAACTATTTTTTTTGCATACAGTGGTGTAAAAAGTGTATGCCCCTTCCTGATTTCTTATTCTTTTGCATGTTTGTCACACTTAAATGTTTCAGATCACCAAACAAATTTAAATATCGGACAAAGATAACACAAGTAACACAAAATAGAAGAAATATTGCTCTCCAGTTTAACCTCAAAAGACACATCATATGCCGACTCTTATAAACCAAATACACATATAGAGAAAATTAGAGTCTTTGACGCAACGACTTTTTTTAACCAAAATTACCAAAACATTTTTTATTTCAATATTACACATGTAAAAAAGACACATGCATACACTGTGTGTAGAATTATTAGGCAAATGAGTATTTTGGTCACATGATACTTTTTATACATGTCGTCCTACTCCAGGCTGTATAGGCTGAGAGCCAACTACCAATTAAGTAAATCAGGTAATGTGCATCTCTGTAATAAGTAGGGGTGCGGTGTAATGGCATCAACACCCTATATAAGGTGTGCTTAATTATTAGGCAACTTCCTTTCCTTTGGCAAAATGGGTCAGAAGAGAGACTTGACGGGCTCTGAAAAGTCCAAAATTGTGAGATGTCTTGCAGAGGGATGCAGCAGTCTTGAAATTGCCAAACTTTTGAAGCGTGATCACTGAACAATCAAGTGTTTCATGGCAAATAGCCAACAGGGTCGCAAGAAGCTTATTGGGCAAAAAAGGCGCAAAATAACTGCCCATGAATTGTGGAAAATCAAGCGTGAAGCTGCCAAGATGCCATTTGCCACCAGTTTGGCCATATTTCAGAGCTGCAACGTTACTGGAGTATCAAAAAGCACAAGGTGTGCCACACTCAGGGACATGGCCAAGGTAAGGAAGGCTGAAAACCACCACCTGAACAAGAAACATAAGATAAAACCTCAAGACTGGGCCAAGAAATATCTTAAGACTGATTTTTCAAAGGTTTTATGGACTGATGAAATGAGAGTGACTCTTGATGGGCCAGAGAATGGATCAGTAAAGGGCAGAGAGCTCTACTCCGACTCAGACGCCAGCAAGGTGGAGGTGGGGTACTGGTATGGGCTGTTATCATCAAAGATGAACTTGTGGGACCTTTTCAGGTTGAGGATGGAGTGAAGCTCAACTCCCAGACCTACTGCCAGTTTCTGGAAGACAACTTCTTCAAGCAGTAGTACAGGAAAAAGTCGGTATCATTCAAGAAAAACATGATTTTCATGCAGGACAATGCTCCATCACATGCATCCAACTACTCCACAGCGTGGCTTACCAGTAAAGGTATAAATGATGAAAAAATAATGACATGGCCCCTTTGTTCACCTGATCTGAACCCAATAGAGATCCTGTGGTCCCTCATAATATGTGTGATCTACAGGGAGGGAGAACAGTCCACCTCTCGGAACAGTGTCTGGAGGCTGTGGTGGCTGCTGCACGCAATGTTCATCGTAAACAGATCAAGCAACTGACAGAATCTATGGATGGTCGGCTGCCGAGTGTCATCATAAAGAAAGGTGGCTATATTGGTCACTAATTTTTTGGGGTTTTGTTTTTTGCATGTCAGAAATGTTTATTTCTAAATTTTGTGCAGTTATATTGGTTTACCTGGTGAAAATAAACAAGTGAGATGGGAATATATTTGTTTTTTATTAAGTTGCCTAATAATTCTGCACAGTAATAGTTACCTGCACAAACAGATATCCTCATAAGATAGCCAAATCTAAAAAAAATAACACTCCAACTTCCAAAAATATTAAGCTTTGATATTTATGAGTCTTTTGGGCTGATTGAGAACATCGTTGTTGATCAATAAAAAAAAAAATCCTCTAAAATATAATGTGCCTAATAATTCTGCACACGGTGTATAACATTGTGATCAAATAGACACAGAATAAGGGGAGCCCCGACCCTAGAGACATGCACCACACTGTGTGGTACGGATCTTAATCCTAACAAGGTATATACACTCTTTAAGAATTTAAAGAAGATGGTAAGTAATAGTTTAATCCTCAAGGATTCATAGTTAGCAGGGCCCCAGATGTATAAATAAAGAGTTCACATAATGTAATATATTTAATTGTACCATCTAAATACAACTATTCGTTCAAAAATGCCCAAGTGAGGATCTGATCAATCTCTATTTCACAGTATATAAACGGTACACCCGCAGATATTAATTATCTCCCTGTGCTCATGTATAAAGAAAAAGGCATGAAATGTATAGTGAGGTTTCACTCCACAAGGTTATAACAAAAATTTTTATATAGTAACAGGAATTTAATATATGTGTTCATATGAATCACAATAAGTTATAATCAAATGAGGTTTCGAAGTACTATGCACATGCAGTGTTAGTTATCCGACAATCCCTTATATGTACAGTTTAAATGTCTATGTTCACATATGACAGCAAAACAATACATAAGTAACAAACAGTAACTTCATTAAATAATGGTAATTTGCTGACATAAATTGCTTTACATACACCATGTACACTACTCTCAATCGGATCAACCACCTACATGGAGCAGCAAGCTCAAAGTGTCACTTAGTCGTCCACCTCATACGTGCTCAACAAACAGAGCCACATGTGGTAAGAGAGAGGAACAATGGATATGCATGTCCTAACATAGTAACATTTACCCATAATGAGATAATGTAATACTCCAGCTAGGGCACCCCATGCCCCCGATGCGCATTTCGCACAGCGTCTTCTTCAGGGAAAGGCATAGTATCTGGTTATGCTGCAGCCATTTAAATAGACCGCCCTTAAATTAATGAGCCAATAGGGATGAGACGCCAGCGCATGCTCCATGCTGTCCCGAGCCGCCATGGTCCGCCATTCCTCTCCTGACCGCGCATGTGCACCCGGATTTAACAAAGAAACCAGTAGGCATACGCGGTCGCCAGACAACGGAGACAACCAGGGACACAAGGGAGAACACCGAGCACGCACACATCATCTCCACTGACTCATAGTAATTAACCCCTCTTGTCGGTGTCTAGATGCCTTAACTATTACATCTTCATATGATAAAATGTTACTCCATTTAATGAAAAACAATATTTATGCCAGGATACTGTATCTCTCAAAAATATATCCCATAATCCAAATTAGTCTCAAACTGCCATACAGCACAATTTAACACTATTAACACCTCCTCAACGACACCATTATACACAAAACTTGACAATGCCATTATTATAGTATTACAGTATATATAAATATGCATGAAAGTATACAGGTCAAATTAATTAGCAATATATATACATCTATAAAGTGCATGTGTGCTTTAGGCATATACAGTTATCATAAGGAGGGAGGGGAAAAGTGAAAACATGGGAAGGAGAGAAATATCCTATAATAAATAAATAAAAGAGACATCATAGCATATACAGACCAAATACAGTTCATAATACTTCATGTGGGCACCACAGATGGAGAAAGGAACCTCACAATAATATTTTTATAAGGAAGGTCTTTTTTGAAGGCCATTCTTCGATTTCTTATACGTCTAAATCGATTCATTTATATTTGATTCCACCAATGCATCAGAAGGGTATAAGAGTTTGTACTATGGTGCGGCAAATAAGACGATATGGTAGAATTGAAGATCACTGAATAATACAATTAAAAACTTAAAAACCCAGAACACAAAATGCAGTTTATAAATGACGGTCTTTATTATTAAGGGAAAAAAAATCCAAACCTACAGGGCCTTGTGTAAAAAAGTGATTGCCCCGCTTAAAACATAAATTAACTGTGGTTTATCACATCTTTGGGAAGCGGAGTTCAATTTCCCTAGCCACACCCAGGCCTGATTACTGCCATAACTGTTCTCAATCAAGAAGTCACTTAAATAGGACCTACCTGACAAAGTGAAGTAGACCAAAAGGTCCTCAAAAGCTATACATCATGCCGTGATCTAAAGAAATTGAGGAGCATATGAGAAACAGAGTTATTGAGATCTATCAGTCTGGAAAAGGTTATAAAGCCATTTCTAAAGCTCTTGGGACTCTAGTGAACCACAGTGAAAGCCATTATCCACAAATGGTGAAAACATGGAACAATGTTGAACCTTCCCAGGAGTGGCTGGCGGACCAAAATTGCCCAAAGAGTGAAAGAGGATTCATCAAAGAGGTCATAAAAGACCACATAACAACAACATCCAAAAGAACTTCAGGCCTCACTTGCCTCAGTTAAGCTCAGAGTTCATGACTCCACCATAAGGCGGCTTTCACACTACGTTTTTGTAATATGCGTCCTGAACGTTTTTTTAACGCAAAAACGGATCCAGTGCAAATGTGTTTTCATTTCAATGCATTTGCAATGGACTCGCGTCAACATGCGTTCACATGCGTTTGCGTGCGGTTTAGTCAGGATCCAGCGAGTTGCAGTTTTTAACATTTTTCAAAAACGCTACTTGTAGTGTTTTTGAGCTGCGTCGAAATACTGCAAGTCACTGGATCCTGACTAAACAGCACACAACCGCATGTGAACCGTGGCATGCTGATAAACAGGATCCTGTTTGGCCAGAAACCAGCCTGGCGTGATCACAGTCTCTCTCTCCCCTCTTCTCTTTCCTCTCTTCTCTCTTCTCTCTCCTCTCTTCTCTCTCCTCACTTCTCTCTCCTCTCTCCACTTTTCTCTCTCCTCTCTCCTCTTTTCTCTCCCCTCTCCCTCTCTCCCCTCTCCTCTCCTCTCTTCTCTCTCTCCTCTCTTTGCGTCTCTCCTCTCTTCTCTCTCCTTTCCTCTCATCTCTTTTCTCCTCTCTTCTCTCTGCGCTCTCCTCTCTCCTATTCTCTCTCCTCTCTTCTCCTCTCTCCTCTCTTCTCTCTCCTCTTTCCTCTCTGCTCTCTCCTCTCTCCTCTCCTCTCTTCTCCTCTCTCCTCTCTGCTCTCTCCTCTCCTCTCTCTTCTCCTCCCTCCCCTCTTCTCTCTCCTCTCTTCTCTGTCCTCTCTTCTATCTCCTCTCTTCTCTGTCCTCTCCTCTCTTCTCCTTTCTGCTCTCTTCTCTCTCCTCTCTTCTCCTCTTTCCTCTCTGCTCTCTCCTCTCTGCTCTTTCCTCTCCTCTCTTATCCTCTCTGCTCTCTCCTCTTCTCTCTCCTCTCTTCTCCCTCCCTCCCCTCTTCTCTCTCCTCTCTTCTGTCTCCTCTCTTCTCTCTCCTCTCTTCTCCTCTGTCCTCTCTCTTCTCCTTTCTGCTCTCTTCTCCTCGCTTCTCTTCTCCTCTCTTCACCTCTCTTCTCTCTCTTCTCTTCTCTCCTGTCATCTCTCTCCTCTCTCCTCCTCTCCCCTCTCCTCTCTTTTCCTCTCTCTCCTCTCTCTGCTCTCTCCTCTCTTTTCCTCTCTCTTCTCTCTCCTCTCTTCTCTCTCTCCTCCTCTCCCCTCTCTTTTCCTCTCTCTCCTCTCTCCTCTCTTTTCCTTTTTCTTCTCTCTCCTCTCTTCTCTCTCTCCTCTCTCCTCCTCTCCCCTCTCTTTTCCTCTCTCTCCTCTCTCTGCTCTCTCCTCTCTTTTCCTCTCTCTTCTCTCTCCTCTCTTCTCTCTCTCTCCTCTCTCTTTTGCCCCCAGCTGCGTCTGAATTTCCAGTCTGTCACGTTCAGTTCCCCTCACTCCCGATCACATGATTCCAATGCCCGCCCATAAACCTCAAGTGACAGGGTCCTGTAAAATAACACATGCGTTTCTCTTTGCAAAAACAGGATCCGCTTTTGCAGCGAAAAAACGTTCATGAGGCCTGTTAAAAAAAACGTAGTGTGAAAGCCGCCTAAGAAAGAGACTGAGCAAAAAATGGCCTGCATGGTAGAGCTCAAGACGACAACAACTGATGAGCAAAAAAAACATAAAGGCTTTTCTTAGTTGTGCCAGAAAACATCTTGATGGTCTCCAAGACTTTTGGGAGAATACTCTGTAGACTCACGAGACAAAATTTTAAATTTTTGGAAGGTGTATGCCCCATTACATCTGGCATAGAAGTAACACAGCATTTCAGAAAAGGAACATCATACCAATTGTAAAATATGGTGGTGGGAGTGTGATAATCTGGGGCTGTTTTGCTGCTTCAGGACCTGGAAGACTTGTTGTGGTAAATGGAACAATGAATTCAGCTGTCTACCAAAAAATCCTGTTTGTGACCTTAATCTGAAGCACACTTCAGTTATGTAGCAGGACGATGATCCAAAACACACAAGAAAGTCCACCTATGAATGGCTTAAGAAAAAACAACATTGTAACTTTGGACTGGCCTAGTCATAGTCCGGACCTTAATCCGATTGAGATGCTGTGGACTGACCTTAAAAAGGAGGTTCATGCTCGGCAACCCTCCAATGTGCCTGAATTACAACAAGAATTCTGCAAAGATGAGTAGCAAAAATTCCTCGAGCGTTGTAAAAGAGTCATTTCCAGTTATCCCAAACATTGATTTCAGTTGTTGCTGCTGATGGTGGCCCAACCATCCTGTCCCACTGGATTCAGGATGGTTGTGAGCTATGCGTACACTGATAAAAGCACATATTCCTTGATGAGTGCTTCCATAGTGAGCGGTGGGGTGCTCTCATTGAATATTTTCATAGTAAATTGTATTTTCTTTTTTTTTTTATAACTCCAGCGTTCTCTGCACTAATCGGCAGGGCCACTAACTTTCTCTCCGCATGTGTCGCTGGCGTTACCTGCACTAATCGGCAGAGACGCCAACATACCCTCTACTCTGTTCCTATGTCACCAGCTTCCCTGCCCGCCACTGTTCCCGGCATCCAGGACCTACCCTCTCCACGTTGGTTTCATGGCTGCGCACTCCTCGGTCGTGTGTGCGTACTCCTCGCTTTCTTAAAGGGGCAGTGCACACACGCCTGATGTGTTCTAAGCCTAGTGCTTGGAAGTACCAGATACGACACCTCATGTCTTCTCAGCCTATTACTGGGGAGATCCTGATAATTAAGGCACCCTCCCCTATTGGGAGGGGCCTTTGCAACGTTGTTCTTCAGTAGCCTATGTGCCTTGTTGTTTGATGCCTGTATCCTGTTCGAGAACTGGTGCTCTCTGATTCTGTACCTGAGCATGTTTCAACTGCGTGAACCTGCTACAGTATCCTGGTCCCATCCTTAGCTCCTGTTCTGTTCCTGTTTACTGATTCCAGATCGATGCTCGAGTTTTATTCCGTTCCTATTTTGTTCCTGGTTCCAGCCTGATGCCTGAGTTGTGATTCCTTTCCTGATTCCAGCCCAATGCCTGAGTTCCGATTCCATTCATGTTCCGGTCCGAGTACTTTGTGCCAGCCTGTGTTCCTTAACCTGTGTCCATGTCCTGGTGCCAGCCTGTGATCCTGAATCCGTGTCCGTGCACTGGTGTCAGCCTGTGATCCTGAATCCGTGTCCATGCACTGGTGTCACCCTGTGATCCTGAATCCGTGTCCGTGCACTGGTGTCAGCCTGTGATCCTGAATCAGTGTCCGTATCCTGGTGACAGCATGCGATCCTGAATCAGTGTCCATGCACTGGTGCCAGCCTGTGATCCTGAATCAGTGTCCGTATCCTGGTGTCAGCCTGTATTCCTGATTCAGAATCTGTGTCCTGTACCCGCCTGTGTTCCTGAATCTGTTTCTTTGTCCACGTATACCACCCTGACTGTTATCCTTATTCTGTCCAGGCAGCTGCTCTACTCCATCCAGCCTGTTCCATTCAATGTCCGCTTCTGCGGATCTGGGCACTGCCTGGGAGTGGTACCTAGTGTCTGTCGTCAGCAAAGTCCAACTTCACCTTCAGAGGCTCTAGTGAATACCTGGCAGGCACTTAGTCATGCCCTCCAGGGTAAGCCCGTGTGTCACAGCCGTCTCTCTGCAGTATGAGACTAGTGACAGGTTCTGGATTAGAGTCTCTCATTGCCATGTAAGACTCTCTATATTAAAGTAGTTTATTTTCCTTTGGCGAGCTAAGGGTTAATGTTAGTTTCTCCTTTCCAGTAGCATTCTCATTACCTCTCCTCAGATGCTTCCGGTTTGGGACCATTCCCAGTCCCTATATATACACCCTCTTCTCCCAGTAGAGGGTGCCAGTTATTATGTTGCCTAGTGATTAATGGAAGTCTGGCATACGCTGCAACGCACAACAAACTGAGGGGTACACAGAGGGCTCTAAGGGGTACTTTGCACGCTGCGACATCGCTAGCCGATGCTAGCGATGCCGAGCGCGATAGCCCCCGCCCCCGTTGCACATGCGATATGTAGTGCGAGTTGCCGTAGCGAACATTATCGCTACGGTAGCTTCACACGGACTTACCTGGTGGGTGACGTCGCGGTGACTGCCGAAGAATCCCTCCTTCAAGGGGGAGGTGCGTTCGGCATCACTGCGACGTCACCGCAACGTCACTAAGCGGCCGGCCAATGGCAGCAGAGGTGCGGAGATGAGCGGGATGTAAACATCCCGCCCACCTTCTCCCTTCCGCATAGCCGGTGGACACCGGGTACAGGTAAGGAGATGTTTGTCGCTCCTGCAGCTTCACACACAGCGATGTGTGGAGCTACAGGAACGACAAACAACATCGTACCTGCGGACGCACCGACATTATGAAAATGAACGACGTGACACAGATCACCGATTTTGGACTGTTTCACGCTTGTTCATCTTCTCTCCTAGGCTTTACACGTTGCAACATCGTTACCGGCGCCGGATGTACGTCACTTTCGATGTGACCCCGACGATATCGCAGGTGCGATGTCGCAACGTGCAAATTACCCCTAAGGATGGTGGGCACTAGTGAGGGGAAATATTAGACACCTCCTGCTCTCACCTGCAGCTGTACTCTGCACTCCTAGCCAGTTCCTATACAGGCTCCGCACCTGTCACCGAACAGGATACCTGAGACTATGGCAGACCATGTAACAACCCTGGTTAGTGAGCTGGCAGGTGAGGGATGCTAGTCCCACGGCTGCTCTAATACAACACCAGGGAACGGAAAGACAGACAGTGGATATCAACAAATGACAATCGTCCAACACATGGCTGCAGTCAGAACCAGGACTGCAACCTACTCAGCAACTTGCGATAAGGGCTCCACCAGCTCCTTCCACCTTAAGACACAGCTTCCAAATGGATCAGAATAATCGGCACCCTCTACTGGGATAAGAGAGGGATTGGAGTGACCCCAAATCAGGAGAGGTAATGAGAATGCTGCTGGCAAGGAGAAACTGACATTAGCCCTTAGCTTGCCAAAGGAAAGAAAACCTCATTTAATATAGAGAGGCTTACATGGCAATGAAAGACTAACCTAGAAGCTCACTAGTCTCATACTGAAGAGAGGTCCGCCGTGACACCATGATCCCTGGTCTAGTGGATCCACATCCCAGTCCTGGCTGGATTGATCACTGCCTTAACGCCCTTACTTTTTTTAATATGTTGCTCCCCCACTTCTGGAGCGAGGTGGCACCCTCGGTAGGCTCCTATCCTTCGTCTTGGGCCCTGCATGCACTTTATACCAGTGCTGCTCGGTAACAGTCCCTAAGGCCGTTGCTTCTGTAGGTGTGAGAAAATAGGTCGAAAGAGCAGGAAGCCTTCCCTGTGTATAGATAACAGGAAATGAAGGGTTAAAATCCACACTGCCAATTGGACGAGATGCACAGGTTGTAAAGAAGACAAGTCTAAGTAGTTTATTAGGTCTACGCATTTCGGAGTATAAACTTGTTCTTCAGGATAGAAACTACTATAACTGTAGTAGAATTACAATAGTTTTTATCCTGAAGAAGTTGCTTATTCTTTGAAATGCATAGACCTAATAAACTGCTTGCATTATACTCTATTATGATTCAGGGACCGAGGAGGATCAAAAAATGCAGAATCCCAAATAGTAAGAGTGGCTGGAACCTTAACGGGTTGCAGACCTAATCCTGACACATAATTAGAAGTAGCCGTGGGACGAGCCTACGATAACCTAGTCGTCTCGACACAGCCGGAGAACTAAATATTCTCACAGATATAAATATAAGAAAGCTAATCTGCCTCGGAGCAGCCCCCAAAGATAGATAGATAGCCCCCCCACATGTAAAGGCTATGGTGATATAGAAAAGCACAATACAAAGCCAGAAAAGACAGATTCAGCAAAGGTGAGGCCCAAACTATCTTAATAGAAAAGGATAGGAAGGAGCACTGCTTGCAACTGTAAAAGCCCTAATATATACCAGCACTTCTGTTATGGAAAAATCCTGAGGTCACACAACCTCTCCCCCACTACATCAGCACTCAAATGTTACTGGGATCCAAAAACATACAGATGAGGGACTGAATTAATACCAAGCATGACAAACACAATACCTTGCAGAATCATGGAGCTAAGTATACAGACACTCCCAGCAGGGAATGATCCCATTCCACCAAGAACTCCACACAGACAAAATAGGAATCAAGCATTAGTATTAAGCAGAAAAAAAACAACAAGAAAGTGGAAAACAAACAGCAGAGGTACAAAGACCACTTATCTGAGAGGAGTTCTGACTGTGAGCAGGGCTGGTTACAGAATGTCCTTAACACACATGAGACCATTGTGCACCGGCAAGTAACAAGAGAAAACTACTCAGTTACAGTATATAGTCCCAGTCTGACCCTGATTGCCAGTCTTCTACACAACTGTACCGCCAACACTGACCACAAGTGGGAGCCCCAAACTGGAAAACGTATTCACAACAATACTCACCTGGCTTGTCTTCTTCACATCCTGTGCATCTTGTCCATCGGCAGCACGGATTTTAACCCTTCATCTCCTGTTATCTATTTCCGCAATATGAGGCGCCGCAGCAGCCACATCTTTGAGCGTATTCATGTGAGCACTCAGCAGTTCAGTTGTACTTGAACTTATTGTGCGTCTTTGCCTTAGTGTCTTCCTGTGCTGTGTATGGCAGAGACCATAGAAGCCAGCTTAGATTGTCTCCATCCACCAGCTCAGAGTGGATTGCAAATTAATTAGTGAATCTGCAGAGGGGAAAACTGGTGAAAATGCCTAATATAAGTCTTATAAAGGCCAGAAATAGTGTTAGTCCTCATGTATTTTGAAATGTTACTTGGAAGTATGGTTAACCTTAAAGTGTCTGCAGCAGGAAAATATGCAGTGTACAAGTGATAAAATTGATAGAAATAGGGTTGTTCCTGAATCTGAAAAGTCACCTGACGGGTACGTTTTGAATTGCTGTAACTGTACTTCCCTGTTATCTACTCCACCTTTATCGCCTCTTCGCCAGGCTGACTTTCTACTATTAAAAGGGGGTTATCCTATTGAAACAACCCATTAAAGGGGTTGTCCACTACTCAGACTACACCTTCTCAATCTGAGTGTTTGCCCCTATTAAAATAATAACACTTACACCCACCTCCTGCCTCGGCGGCATTCCAACGGTGTTGGCATTTGCTCTCCCAGGGATCATGGGTGGTTGTTACGTCAAGCGAGCCCTGCACCCAGGTAATCAGTGCTGGCTTTACTGTCCCTGCCTTTGGACATATCAAGCATCAATAGGAAATTAGCGGCCAACTGCAGCTTAATGTATCATCCTTGGGATAGTGCGTGTGTCACATCTGCCCTTGACCACAGACTCAGGATGACTGTCACGGACAGAGTAGGGCTAGCCATCAAGTCAGCAGGATCTGAAGAACCCTGAAACCCTTTAACTCCTGGAGAGGGATCTGGAATTACACAAGGTCCAGGAGATCGCAGCCTATGGATGGCTGCAATCCAGGAAAGAGTGGTCATCAGGCAGGATCCATACCAGAAGGCACAAAATGGGACAAAATCGAGCGTAGTCAGGAAATTAGGCAGTGGTCAAAACCGGAGATGGCAGCGAGGTACAAAAGCGGCAGGCAGGAGAGTAGTCAATGAGCAGGAAGAGGTCAAAACACAGGGATCAATAGTCAGAACAGGAACCAGACAGATGCAGGAATACAAAACGATCTCTGGCAGTGACCAGCAGACAGGAGGGGGAATTAGAAGGGTGTGGTGTCTTCCCATTGTCTGTAGCTGAATGGTGGTAACTTCAGCTGGAAGACACACGCCACCACAGTCAGCCAGTGGTACTGCAGGTCCCAGGGAAGCCCAGCTTAGTGGATGAGCGGAGCCTGCGCCCACCAGCGCCACTGGCACCAAATCCTCTTCTATCACCAGCACAGTCCATGGCGGTAATATAGCGGTGCCTGGTGACCAAAGCAGAAGTCGCAGGAGCGGACTCCGGTGAGGACGTGACAGCGTGCCAACACCGCTGGAACGGCACCGGCACCAGAGGTGAGTAGAAGTGTTATTATTTTACTGGGGGCAAACATACTGATTGAGAAGTGGTTATTCTAGTAGTGAACGACCCCTTTAAAATATTGACTTATTAGGTTAATGGAAGCATTACAAGATGGCAGTGGTATCAGTGGACCCTCCACTTAATGTATGAATATGCCTGTCCCCCTGAGACTCTGCGCAGTCTCCATAACTGTCTTGATATACAATATGCTCTTCAATATTGCTTCAAGGATGAATTATTCTGCTGGACATTAGGTGCAAGTACTGTTCAAGGACAGATATGCTGATATTAAGCAGAATAATAGTCTGATTCGTACATTTTTTGCTTATAATGAGAACCATAGAGTTCTTAAAGGTCACGCTTCATAATGACTCGGCGCTCACGGATAAAGGTCATGTTGGTCATTAGTGATTTACATTGTCTGTCTCCTGCAGGGGACAGTATCTGTATGAGATGAAGAGATATGACCTTGCCAGCTTCTGTATTCATCATACAGCGGAGATGACTCAAGGTAAGGACCCGTCTGTCCTAAATAGCAAAGATTGGTACTGCGGCACATTTCAATAACTTCAGAACTCCAAAAGTAAAAGTCACAGAATGGCTTAAAATTAATTTCATGTCCTCGTATGTCTCCTTGCTCATTTGAAGTACCTCTTATATTGCAATGAGCCTGTATGGGCTCAGGTGCAATTGTAAACTTGGCAGTCCACATTGCCATTACATTGATATGACTGGTATTATAACGAAAGCTCCAGAGACCTCAGTGATCCCACAATCCATAGTTCTGTTCTTTTTTCTTTTTGGTTGTTTAAACTGAGAATTGGCTACAGAATATTGAACATTGATGTAATGCTCACGGCCGGTGTAGGGGCTTCGAGCAGGATTAGCGGATTCACTGGACCACAGGGGGGACCCAGGCTTACCCCTTAGTGGGAGGGGCTTAATTAAGTGCCCGCCACAAGGCAGATGCCAGGTACCGCTCCCAGGGCTGTGACCGGGTCTGTGGCAGCCTTACCCCGAGGACAGGAGATGGACTGGGGTATGGACATAGATGCAGTCAGGTAGAAGTGGAATGACTGAGGCAGACAAGCAGGCGGGTACGTATAGGTATGGTGGATACGGCAGGGACAGATGGGTATGGGAAGGCAGACTCCGGTACAGGTGATGAACACATGGATAATGGGACCTGACAACTAGCTAGACAGACAGGACACTGACTAAAGGCGGCGTCACACGGTACGATATATTGTGCGATCGCATGAGCAATCGCAGCCGCCCCCGTCGGTTGTGCGTCACAGGCAATTAGTTGCCCGTCGCGCACAATGTCGTTAAACCTTGTCACACGTACTTGCCTCTCTAACGACGTCGCTGTGGTCGGCAAACATCCTCTTCCTGAAGGGGGAGCGACGTTTGCTGTCACAGCGACGTCACACAGCGGCCGCCCAATAGAAGTGGAAGGGCGGAGATGAGCAGGACGTAACATCCCGCCCACCTCCTTCTTTCCGCATTGCCGGCGGCCGTAGGTAAGCTTTGTTCGTCGTTCCCGGGGTGTCACACGTAGCGATGTGTGCTGCCTCGGGAACTATGAACAACCTGCGCACAGAAGGCGGAACGACATTATGAAAATGAACGACGTGTCAACGAGCAACGATAAGGTGAGTATTTTTACTCGTTAACAGTCGTTCGGAGGTGTCACACGCTATGACATCTCTAACGATGCCAGATGTGCGTCACAAACTCTGTGACCCTGGCGATATATCGTTAGATATATCGTAGCTTGTAACGGGGCCTTTACTCAAGTTGTTTCGCAGGCACCTCCTCAAATGGGAGGGTACCATAAAAACATGGTGCATCTTGGCCATAGGTTGAGAGAGGCATTGCCTGGAAATAATGCACCGACCTTTTAAGAGGAGGGCTGATGCGCATGTGTAAGCACACTCCCAGGAGACCTGGTCTGCGTGCACAGGCCCCCTGAGGAGAAGGAGGCAGCAGTACACGTGGACAATCGGGGTAGTTTTGGGGAGGACATGACCCGGCCGGCATGGTGAGTAAGTCACCGTCACTCCAGGGATGCCGGCACTACAGTTGTTACCCAGGATGGTAGTTTTTGGGGCTGCAACCTTGCAGCAATCTGTTACTGACAAGGGGAATCAATGCCTATATGCATAGGGATTTTCTTCTCTTACTCAGGTTTTGCTCTATACTCAAAAAAATCTGAAAATGAATCCATGTCTGTGTATATATGTACAAGAAAAACACTACATTACTGAATACATTATTGCTGTATATAGGATCAGAAGATCATTTGATTTCTATAAGCCAAATAGTGGTAAAGTGGAAGGGGGCCATGTCCTTATTGTGTCATCTTTAGGTGTTTGCTGGCAGCCGAGCAGTGGAGTCTTCAGTGCTACGATGTAGCATTGCCTTGCATACAAATCATGGTTTTGTGAAAGATGCAAAACTTTTCCTGTGCGAATGCTTGACAAAGTGTCTTCTAAAAACTGGAAGTAGGTTTCAGAGATGATCCATCTTCAACCCAAAAAGGTCCAACTAACTCATACTTAATAATACTAGCCCAAACCAGGACCCACCTCCATCTTGATGGTGTAGTCGTAGTGAGGCTCTCTGCCCTTTACTGATCCAGCCAGGGTCCATCCATCTGCTCCGTCAGGAGTCTATCATCTCATTAGTCCATAAAACCTGTGAAAAATATGTCTTCTGATATTTCTTGGCCCAGTCTTAACATTTCCCCTTCTGTTTCTTGATCAGTGGTGGTCAGTTTCATGCTCCTCACCTCTAAGCACTGAACACCGTGTACTTCTGGCCTCCAGGCACGTTGCAGTTCTGGAATATGACAGCTCGGGAGGATAATGGCTTCCTGGTCGTTTCACTTTTGATTCTTCTCAAATCTTTGACCGTTAATAAGTGGGTTTATTTCTCACCACATTTTTTCAACCCTGTTGACTATTTGCAAAAAATCTTTTGATGGTTCCGTGATCAATATCTTGGCTGCATTCCTCTGTTAGTCCTGTAACAAATTTTGACTTTAAAGAGTCGGTTAAATCTTTCTTTGGCTTATTTTGCGTGAGGAAAACAAGCTGCCTAATAATTCTGCACACCTTGATAACGGATGTTGTATCCTTAGGCTATGTGCGCACACTGCTTTTTTTTTTGACGCTGGGTTTTTGTGCGTTTTTTGCCGCAAAAGACGCACCCGCGGCAAAAACGCATCTGTAAAAATAAATGTGTTTTTGCCGCGTTTCAGTGCGTTTTTGGTTGCGTTTTGCTGCTTTTTTGATCTCTGCGGCTTTCTGCGTTTTCCAATGCATTGCATGGGTGGAAAACGCAGTAAAATGCAGAAAAGAATTGACATGACCATATTTTTTTTCCAGCTCAAAAACGCAGCAAAAAAAAAAAAAAGTTGTGTGCGGACAGCAAAAATGAAAACTCGTAGGCTTTGCTGGGGAAGCAAAGTCATGCAGTTTTGAGCCCAAAAAACGCACCCGAAAAACGCGCAAAAACGCAGTGTGCGCAGATAGCCTTAAGCTGTACCTCCTTCATTACACAAATACACATCACCTGGTCTGCTTCCTGCATTAAGCATTCAAGTTTATACTGCGCAGAGTTGGAAAATATGCATAAAAAATCATGATCTGCACAAATACTCACTTGCCAACTAATTGGGGATACAGTGTATTATGAATGTTGCCCCACAGACTTCATGTCACATGGCGTTTTGCACAAACTTCGCCGACTGTCATGGTGGCGTCTGTATCACTAATTACGAGGATGTACCAAGCAAACGACAAAAGGGAAACCCTGTGTCTAGGGAAGGGGAAGATAGTGACCCCCTGACGAAACCTACCACTGGTCCCTGGGTCCCTCACCACCCTAGATAGTTTCCGCACCTATGGGCTGAGTCAGATACCTGACCCTAGGTATCCCTAGTGCTGGACCCTAAATAGGGAATGGGTGGGATGAGCTCTTTGTCACCTCACTAAACACTAAAGAAGACACAAGGAGGACACATGGGGAAAATATATTAACTACTTATCCACAGATGATTCACTCAGGAGTTCAGCAGAGTTTTTAGCAACGATACTACAGATGAGTACAGCCACCTGCTTGCAACCAGAGCCAGAATGAACTGAATACTATCACCAGCACCAGTCCAGGGAAGATGGCAGTAATTAAGCACAAGTAGAATGCTAACAATTAGCAGCTGGGTGGAAGGAGGGCTTTGCTGAATCCTAAAGGGTTAGAGATGAAAACCCAGCAGGAAACTACCTAAAGGGGGCTTTACACCCAACGACATCGCTAACGAGATGTCGTTGGGGTCACGGAATTCGTGACGCACATCCGGCCTCGTTAGCGACGTCATTGCCTGTGAAACGCATGAACGACCGTTAACGATCAAAAATACTCCCCTAATCGTTGATAGTTGACGCGTCGTTCTAATCCCAAATATCGTTGCTGTTGCAGGACGCAGGTTGTTCGTCGTTCCTGCGGCAGCACACATCGCTATGTGTGACACCCCAGGAATGACGAACAACACCTTACCTGCGGCCGCCGGCAATGAGGAAGGAAGGAGGTGAGCGGGATGTTATGGCCGCTCATCTCCGCCCTTCCCCTTCTATTGGGCGGCCGCTGAGTGACGCCACTGTGACGCGGCACAAACCCCCCCCCCTTGGAAAGGAGACGATTTGCCGGCCACAGCGACGTCGGTAGGCAGGTAAGTCCGTGTGACGGGTGTTAGCGATGTTGTGCGCCACAAGCAGCGATTTGCCCGTGACGCGCAACCGTCAGGGACGAGTGCTTTCACCAGCGACATCGCTAGTGATGTCGCTGCGTGTAAAGCAGCCTTTATACAATGAATACTAACAGCAGGAACAATGGAACGTCAGGGAGCATTTTGCGCAGCCAGGCGCTGTGACCTTCTATTTCCAGAAACCAGATGACTGTCTGTCACCCATGACAGTCTGGTTCTGTTCACATTGCAGATTCTGACACTCCACCCGATGGTTTCTCAGGTTTCTGGGATCAACACAGGCAGGCCTGGTCATTGACCTGCTGTGTACTGATTCATAGGCAGGATAGCAAGAGTTAATCTGTGCTAGACTGCTTGTTAGGTTCCTTTGATCACATGTGGTGGGGAGGCCAATCACATTTGCTCCCCTTCTTTTTAAGCTGGATGAAATCTTCTACCCCTGCCAGCTATATTTTCTATGTTGGTCTGTGAGGTATGGTGTCCCAAATTCTTTGGCGAAAATTGTGCTATTTGCTTGTTGAGGAAGTTTACCCTTGTTGTTTTGTAGCTTCCTTCCTTCTCTTGCGTTTCCTCCTGAATCTCTTAATGTCTTTACCTTTGTGTGTGCATGCTGTGTGACAGAGTTTTGTTTTTTCCCTTGTCTGTCTGTACCTGTGACTTTCATTACACTCCTGTCCTGTCCCTCCCTGGGGCACGGCTGCTCTAGGAATTTCAGGGCCCCTGACTGGCATAATTTTGGGGCCCCCTTGAGACCACCCCAGCTCCACCTCCATCCCTGCTCCGCCTCCACACCTCACACAAGCTAATAAATGAAGCGTGAAGGGGCCCCCCTTCTGTTGGGGCCCCGGACTAGAGTCCTGTTTGTCCCCCCTGGTGGCGGCCCTGCCTGGGGGAAGGGGGAATCAGATCAGGACTGGTCAGGAGCATGGCCAGGAAGGAGACTCAAGCATCTCCACCATTAGGAGTATCCCTGAGATTAGGGATAACATAACGCCCCCTAGTTTGAGGGACAGATTAGGGGCCCCGTTTCCTTGGTATCCCAGCGTCATCGTGAATCGTGACACTTCAGATACACAACGAGCTACTGAATTCCCGTTTCACTAAGAACATGCAATTTCTTCATCGTTCCTTATGGGAGACCCAGACCATGGGTGTATAGCTTCTGCCTCCGGAGGACACACAAAGTACTACACTCAAACGTGTAGCTTCTCCCTCTTAGCATATACACCCCCTGGTAGCCAGTCCTAGCCTGTTTCAATGCTTTGTGTTCAGGAGGTCACACACACAATGCATTCTCTGATTTTTGATTTTTGATTTTTTGGATTTCAAAGATTTGGAAGAAAAGCGGGTCCAATCTGGACTCCCGTATGTCCCTTCTCACCCCACTGTGTCGGCGGTGCTGTTAAGGTTGACTTTACAAGGCTGGAGCCTTCACATGCCGCGCTCCTTCACCATCCCCTGGGGCTCTGGCTTGAAGTGGGAGCCATCTCGGTTCTCACTGCTTTGCAGGAGACCGGTCTCCATCCGCAGCCCTGTTCAGGATCCTGCCGGACGGAGCGTTTAACCCCCCCCCCAGGGACCTGGCACCTGCGTCTCAAAAGCTAAGTATTGAGACGTTTTTACCACAGAAAGTGGTCGTTCCAGGGGCCCCTTGTACTTTATTTATTGGGGGGAGTGTGTTATGTAACTGTGGTAACATTTCCGGCCAGTTCTGCAGTTTTCACTGGAGAACCGCGCCGATGGTGCCTGCACGCTGGCCGCATGTTTAAATCTAGGCCCCGGCTTCGCCTGAGGCCTAGTTTCGGTTTCACTCCCTCTGCATGTCAGTCATGCAGAGGGACAGTGCGGCTCCGCCCAGCGGCTGTTCAGCACAGGGAGCGGACACTCCTCACTGAGGACAGATTCCCTCCCCTGTATACCTCATTTGCCCGCTCTCAGAGTAGGCCCCGCCCCCTCTCCTCGCTCCGGTCGCCATTTTCTCAGCGTTCTCAATGTGTGCATAGGCACAGAGATACCACATTGTGACAAATGGGGGCCTGGGCTGGGGGACTGGAGGGCACAGAAATGTATGTTAAACGGTCTGGCAAGCCACAACCTCCAGTTGTGCAGCTGCTTATATTCTCTGTTTATATACTCTGCTGGGGGTCATTCTGGAGATGCATTCCCTCACAGAGCCCCCACTTCTGCAGCATGTCTCACATCAGAGCAAGGCTGCAAGGCTGTTCTTAGTACGCACTGCATGTAGACTCGTACTGCCTGTACTGAGCACATAAACACAGTGGTCCCTCAGCCTGGAGGCTCGTCAGTGGCCCCTCCAGCTGCTCCGGTGGTGCTGAGCATGCATTAGCCCCCTTCTTAGGGCGCTTCGGCTGCTACGGCTCGCTCAGCAAAGCTCTCAGAGGACTCTTCATCTCAGACCCCGTCCTCCTAAAATGGAGACGCAGGGTCCCCTGTCCTTCCCCGTCCCGCAGCTCTGATTCACGAGCTGACTCGCTGGACGAGGAGGATGTCTTTACTGGGGGCTCGGACGCTACTTAATGTACCATTGATCGGTCCGAAGGTGATGCAGATGCTAATGATTTGATTGCGTCCATTATATTTGTACTGGACCTCAATCCGCCTGTATCAGGGGAGTATCCCCCTCTGGCAGAAAGGCATCAGTATACCTTAAGAGAACAAGGAGTGTGTTCCTTAACCACTCCAGTTTTCAGCCCACTGTGACAAGCCCAGAGCCTGTCCTGACAGACGCTCCCAAAGCGTGGTTCTGATGACTGTTTCCCCCTTCCACCAGAGGTGGTCAAGGAGTGGGCTTATTCACCAAGGTTGGTCCCTCCGGTGTCTAGTATTTCAGCCCTGATAGTTGTATCAGTGGCTGACGGCACCTCTCTAAGGTTGCCACTGTACATTAATTCTGTACTGGACCTCAATCCGCCAGTATCAGAGGAGCAACCCTCTCTGGCAAAAAGGCACCAGTTTACCTTGCCTAAGAGAACAAGGAGTGTGTTCCTTAACCGCTCCAGTTTTCAGGCCACTGTGACCAAGCCCAGGGTCTGCTCTGGCAAACGCTTCCCAAAGCATGGTTCTGATGACAGTTTTCCCCTTCCACCAGAGGTGGTCAAGGAGTGGGCTCATTCACCAAAGGTGGTCCCTCTGGTGTTTAGACTCTCAGCCCGGACGTTGTATCAGTGGCTGATGGCTCCTCACTTACGGTTTTGCTGTCCGCCAGGTTGTCCTTCTGGCCAAATCTGTATGGAGGCGGCAGGGGCCTCGTTCTCCCCAGCTTTTGCAGCAGTGCGGCTTTCAAAGCCATCTCTGCTTTCTCTTGAGGAGATGCATTCCCTCACAGGGACCCTTTGCCCGAAATGGTTGCCTTAACTTCCAGACTTCAGTCTTTTCATCCTATGCCATGTCCGCCATGCTGGAGACTCTCACCGCACTGCGGTGGCCTCGGCTAATTTCCTCGCTATCCGCAGGCTCCGGTGGCTTCGGAAGCGGAAGGTGGATGCTTCTAAAGAAGTTCCTTGCTGGGCTCCCTTGTGCTGGGACCAGACTATTCGGGAACAACTGGATGAAATTATTAAGGAAGCTCTTGGCGGGAAGAGTTTCTTCCATGCCACAAACCTAAACCAGGAAACCTGTCCAGGGCAGGAATCAGTCGAGGTTTCGTTCTTTTTGTTCCTCCATCTGATCGTTCGCTAAGCCCTCGGCCTCGTCCACTGACTCAGCCAAGGATCGTAAACCCAAATGGCGCACGAGAAGACCGCAGGAGATGCTGCCACTAAGTCAGCCTCCTCCTGGCTATCTAGCCACGCCAGCAACGTCCTTGGTCGGTGGCAGGCTCTCCCACTTTGGCGACGTATGGTTTTAACACGTCTCCGATCAGTGGGTGCGAGATACCATCTCCCAAGGCTACAGGATAGAACTCTATCCAGCCCGCCAAACAGATTTTTTCTGTCAACTCCCCCCTGCTCCAAGGCCGCCGCCTTCTCACAGGCTGTGGCATTCTTGCAGGCCACTGGAGTGATTGTACCGGTTCCCGACTGGGAACGGTTCTGAGATTTCTGCTTAAATCTATTCCTAGTACCCGAGGAGGGCGGTGCCTTCCGACCTGGATCTCAAGCTTCTCAAGCATGTTCAGGTGCGGCAGTTTCGCATAGAGTCTCTGCGATCAATCAATGACCCAAGGAGATTCCCTAGCCTCCATCGACATCAGAGATGCCTATCTGCATGTGCCAATCGCAGTTTCACACCAGCGTTGGCTACGTTTTGCAATCAGAGTGGTCCAATTCGTGGCTCTTCCCTTAGGGTTAGCCACGGCCCCTCGAGTATTCTCAAGGTCGGGGCAGCTGTGATTGCGGTCCTGCACCTCTAGGGGTTGGCAGTGATCCTTTTGTCCTGGACAGCCTTCTGGTCTGGGCTTCATCCAGTGCAGACTGTTAGCGGAGTGCCTCGCTCACTCTCGCCACTCTAACCAATTCGGGTGGTTTGTCATTCTGTCCAAGTCCACTCTGACTTCGACCCAGAAGTTTACATACTCAGGGACGCAATTCGGGACTCTGTCGGCACTTGTGAAGCTGCCCTTAGTCAAACAGCAGTCCCTCCGCTGGCGGTCGACGTCGTTCCATCAGGCACCTAATACAGGTGCTGGATCAGATGGTGGTGTCAATGGAAGCGATTCCTTTGTCCAGTTCCATCTGCGTCCTCTGCGGCTGGATATTTTCCGCTGTTGGAACAAGCGGACTTCCTCCTTCCACGGGGCGGTGGCTTCGCCACAGACCAGGGGCTCGTTTCAGTGGTGGCTTCGTCCCCTCTGTCTCAGGGACGCTACTTCCTGGCTCCGTCCCGGGTGATCCTCACCAAGATGCTAGTCTATCCGGCTGGGGAGCAGTATATCTCCACCATGGAGCGCAGGGCACTTGGACTCTGTCCGAATCAGCCCTCTGGATCAATGTGCTGGAAATCAGAGCTGTGTTTCTAGCTCTCTAAGCCTTTCACCATCTGTTGGCGGCCAGGCACATTCGAGTCCAGTCAGACAACGCTACAGCGTTTGCCTACATCAACCTCCAGGGCGGGACACTCAGCCGCCTGGCAATGTTGGAGGTTCATCGCATTCTTCAGTGGACGGAGGACTTCTAGTCCACCATATCCACAGCCCACATCCCAGACGTGGAAAACTGGGAGGCTGATGGTCTCAGCCGTCAAACCGTGGCTCCACGATCCTCAGGTTTTTGCGGCAGACGCACTAGTTCAAGTTTGGTCCCAGCTTCGTCTGTCTAACGTGTTTCACCCTCTAGTTCTTGCCCAGAGTCCTGCGCAAGATCAGAAAGGAGGGCCGTCGGGTCATTCTCATTACTCCAGACTGACCCAGGCAAGTTTGGTACCCTGACCTGCTCCGTCTGTCCGTAGAGGTGCCATAGCATCTCCCGGACTGTCCAGACCTTCTCTCACGAGGTCCGTTCTTCCCCCAGAACCTGCGGCTCTCAGATTGACGGCGTGGCGTTTGAGTCATGGATCTTGTCGACTTCTGGTATCCCTCCTGAAGTCATCTCCACTCTGACTCGAGCTCGGAAGTATCCTTTGGCCTTTTGGCCTTGCCGACCCTCCTGTCCCTTCTACAGTCCGGTCTGCAGCTAGGACTATCCCTCAATTCCCTTAAGGGACAGGTCTCGGCTCTATCAGTGTTGTGCCAGCGGCGTATCGCCCGGCTGGCCCAGGTGCGCTCCTTCATGCAGGGCGTATCTCACATCATTCCGCCTTACCGGCGGCCCTTGGAGCCCTGGGACCTTGATTCGGTCCTCACGGCTTCCGGAAACCCCCCTTTGAGCCTCTTAGGGAGGTTTCTTAGTTTAGTCTTTCACAGAAGGTGGTCTTTCTAGTGGCCATAACTTCCCTCAAGAGAGTCTCTGTTTTGGCTGCACTCTCTTCGGAGTCCTCCCTTCATCAAGACAAGGTGGTTCTCCGTCCGACTCCGGACTTTCTCCCTAAGGTGGTTGCTTCCACCTTAACCGGGGCATTTTCCCTGCCTTCCTTTTGTCCGGCTCCTGTTCATCCCTTTGAAAGGGCGTTGCATACTCTGGATCTGGTGCGGGCGCTCCGGATCTATGTGTCTCGCACCGCTGTTCTTAGGCGGTGCACCTCTTTTTTGTGCTGACTGCTGGTCAGCGTAAGGGCCTTTTGGCTTTTAAGCCGACCCTGGCTCGTTGGTTTAGGTCGGCCATTTCCGATACCTACCAGGGTACTCAAGTGCCTCTCCCGCCGGGGATCAAGGCACACTTGACCAGGGCTGTCGGTGCCTCTTAGGCTTTCAGGCCCAGGCTACGGCTCAGCAGGTCTGTCAGACTGCCACTTGGACTAGTCTGCATACCTTTTCGAAGCACTACCAAGTGCATGCTCTTGCTTCGGCAGATGCGAGCTTGGGCAGACGCATCCTTTAGGCGGCTGTCGCCCATTTGTGAAGTTAGGTTTCGCCTACTTCTCAGTTTTTCTATTTATTCCCACCCATGGACTGCTTTAGAACGTCCCATGGTCTGGGTCTCCCATAAGGAACGATGAAGAAAAAGAGAATTTTGTTACTTACCGTAAATTCTTTTTCTTATAGTTCCAACATGGGAGACCCAGCACCCTCCCTGTTGCCTGTTGGCAGGTTTCTTGTTCCGTGTGTTATCACGGGCTGTTGTTGTAGACAGAGGTTCCGGTTGTTCCGGGTTTTGCTCTGTCTCTACTTGTGGGTGGATGTCCTCCTTCAGCTTTTGCACTAAACTGGCTAGGACTGGCTACCAGGGGGTGTATATGCTAGGAGGGAGGAGCTACACGTTTGAGTGTAGTACTTTGTGTGTCCTCCGGAGGCAGAAGCTATACACCCATGGTCTGGGTCTCCCATGTCGGAACTATAAGAAAAAGAATTTACGGTAAGTAACAAAATTCTCTTTTTTTTTCTTAACTTGGTGCTGACTGAGTTATATTTTATCAGTAGGACGTGTATTGGTCGGACTGACCCTAAAGGCCCCGTTACACGCAACGACGTATCTAACGATATATCGCCGGGGTCACGGATTCTATGACGCAAATCCGGCAGCGTTAGGGACACCAACGAACGTCCATTAACGATGGAAAATACTCACCAAATCATCCATCGTTGACTCGTCGTTCATTTTCATAAAATCATTGATTGTTGAGGACGCAGGTTGTTTGTCGTTCCCGAGGCAGCACACATCGCTACGTGTGACACCTCGGGAAAGACGAACTACAGCTTACCTGCGGCCGCCGGCAATGAGGAAGGAAGGAGGTGGGCGGGATGTTACGTTACGTCCCGCTCATCTCCGCCCCTCCGCTTCTATTGGGCGGCCGCTTAGTGATGCCGCTGTGACGCCGCACGAACCGCCCCCTTAGAAAGGAGGCGGTTCACCGGCCACAGCGACGTCACTAGGCAGGTAAGTATGTGTGACGGCTCCTAACAATATTGTGCGCCATGGGCAGCGATTTGCCCGTGGTGCACAAACGACGGGGGTGGGTGCTTTCATTGCTGCGTGTAACACCCCCTTAACTGTACTATATATACATCAGTGAACAAAAGCTAATGCTTATAATGAGGGGCGAGTCAGATGTGATTATAGGGCATGTTTTGCGGTGACACCATCAAATATACTTCATGCAGTGTGAAATAATCCCTAGGGACAGGTTACTGCTCCACTAGTCTTTCTAATCATTCCACACGCCATAATGTATCAGATGGCATTGGATTGTTACAGTCCTCATTATGTCACTGTGTGACTGTATTGTGCATTTACGTGCTTCTTTCTAATGATTAATAATAATATCGTCAGTGAGGGACATTTCCAGAGCCAATGTTTCTAGAGTTTATACAGGAACTGAAGTATTTAGGAGAAAATGTGCTAAAACCAAAGCAGAACTCTCCTGTTTTAACCAGCGCCTCTGCTCTGGTGGTCCCCACTGGTCTCCTTCACTTCCCTGCTGCGATGACGTACTTTTATATTTACTGTCCGTATAGGAAAGCATCTCCACTGAGCCCAATGATTGGCTGCAGCAGTCTGGTGATTGTACGTGATGTCATTATTGCCACTAAGTAAACAAAGACCGACACTGACCAGTAATTTAGGAGGAGGACCTAGAACAGGTGAATAAACAGTTCATGTTTTTAGCTGCTAGCAAATTCATTTCAGTTCCCTTGACAGTCCCTCTAATTTAGGCTGGGTTCACATGTCCTGTAAAACGACAAAAAAAGGAGACAGTTGCACTCTGAAATGCCAAAGCATGAAAACCATGTATGTAAGAATATAGACATGCAATACTGCTAAAGGTAATCTAAAAAAAGAAATTAAGATACAGTATTTAGCATAAAAAATGGCCATTTTTGTATACTAAGTGTCTCAATTTTTTTAGATTTCCTATAGCAATAACGCATATCTATATTCTTAGGTGGGCTTTACTCGTTGCTACATCGCTAGCATCGGCTAGCGATGTCGAGCGTGATAGTACCCGCTCCCGTCGTACATGCAATATTGTGTGAGCGCTGCCGTAGCGAACATTATCGCTACGGCAGCTTCACACGCACATTCCTGGTCGGTGACGTTGCGATGACTGCCGAACAATCCCTCCCTCAAGGGGGAAGTGCGTTCGGCGTCACCGAGACGTCACAGCGATGTCACTAAGCGTCTGGCCAATAGAAGCGGAGGGGCGGAGATTAGCGGGACATAACATCCCGCCCACCTCCTTCCTTCCATTCCTGCATTGCCGGTGGACGCAGGTAAGGAAATGTTTGTCGTTCCTGCGGTGTCACATACAACGATGTGTGGTGCTGCAGGAACGACAAACAACATCGGACCGGCAGCAGTAACGATATTATGGAAAGGAGCGACGTGTCACCGATCAACGATTTTTGACGTTTTTGCGATCTGTGATTGTCGCTCCTAGGGTTTACACGCTGCGATGTCGCTACCGGCGCCGGATGTGCGTCACTAACGACGTGACCCCGACGATAGGTAACGATATATGTCGCAACGTGTAAAGCCTGCCTTACATTCATGGTTTTCATGCTTTGGCATTTCAGAATTCAAGCTGTCTCTTTTTTTGCAATTTTATGTCATGTTCAGTTATGCACCTGTTCACACTGCAGTTTTCGGAGTGCCGTCAGTCTTTTTGTCTTCCCATGTCCTGTAGTGATCCATTATCACAAATCAATTAGAGATCCGTTTGCAAAATAAAAAAGTTGTGCAAATACAACTTTTTTGTTCGTTGTTAAATAAAGTATGTCGGCTGCATCCGTTTTTAACATGTGGAGTCTATGGACAACAGACCTGTTAAAGTATTGCTATTTATCGTCCATTTGTAACGGATCCGTTAAGGAAATAACGGATCTGTTACAAATGCAACTACAACGGAGGGCTAAATAGCAATCCATGTCCATAGACTCCCATCAGATTCAGATTACACAGAAAAAAAAACCTGCTGACCGATTCACTTTCTACGAATATTTTTCACACTTGGGCTAAGTTCACATGACTATATAAAAAAAAATTGTCCAAGTTTCATCCAGAAAAAAACATTTTTTTTCTCATCTGTCACCCGGAATGTACTTTTGTTTTTATGAAGCAGCAGATACAATTTTTTTTTTATAAGACCAAATACAGTTATCTGTGTTTCATTACATTTACATTCTAAGGCGGGAAGAGAAGCCGGTGCCGATTGGGCACAACAGGGCTCTTGTAACGTAACAACCTCACGTGAGCCCCGGGAGAGCAAGTGCTGACCCTGCTGGAATGGCATCGGCATCAGAGATAAGTATAATGGTTGTTATTTTACCAGGAGCAAATATAGGGGTTGAGAAGGGGTTTTCTTCTAAAGAGGTTTTCCCATGAACAAAGTGCATTGTAATCAATAGATCTTGGAATATAAAGAAGTTCCAAAATTGGATTTCTTAAAAAAAAAAGTTCCTGTGCGAATTGTGAGATAATCATATAAATGTGCACCTACTAGGTACTGTGTAATGGCTGTGTCTGACCGTACAGGGATATGGTCTGATCATACCACATCTCCTGCGCCAAGGAGGAAGCAAAAGAGTATATAGACAGGACAGCATAGGATTGCAGATACTGCTTTCTGTGAGGTAAAACATTTAACAAAAACAGGCAGTAAATGTTTACCTCACAACATGCAGCTATGAATCTGTGCTATAATGTCCATATACTGTTTTGCTTCCTCCCCGGCCCAGGAGATATGGTATGATCAGACCATGTTCCTGTACAGCCATTACACAGTACATAGCAGGGACTCATTTATAAGATTATATCAGCACAGGAACATTTTTTTTTTTAACACATTCAATTGTGGAACTTATTTTTATTTCAAGATTTATTGATTAAATTGAACTTTGTTTATGAGACAATTGCTATGACCTCCAATACGGTTTTAAAACGAAGTGTTTTAAGGGTACTTTATTCCTTACTGTCATTTAGAATGGCGGTACAGAATAAATGTATAGCGCCCCACCTGAATTGGAAAATATCCTGTGTTTCAGCTACCAAGAGTAGTAGAGACCCTGGAGAACATGATCCAACCCAACAAGGGTAGCAGAGACCCTAGAGAACACGATTCAACACACCGAGGGCAGCATAGACCCTGAAGAACACGATCCAACCCACCGAGGTTAGCAGAGACCCTAGCGAACACGATCCAACCCACTGAGGGTAGCAAAGACCCTGGAGAACATGATCCAACCCACCGAGGTTAGCAGACACCCTGGAGAACACGATCCAACCCACCGAGGATAGCAAAGACCCTAGAGAACACGATCCAACCCACCGAGGTTAGCAAAGACCCTGGAGAACACGATCCAACCACCGAGGTTAGCAGAAACCCTGGAGAATATGGTTCAACCCACCAAGGGTATCAAAGACCCTGGAGAACACGATCCAACCCACCGAGGGTAGCAGACACCCTGGAGAACACGATTCAAACCACTGAGGGTAGCAGAGACCCTGGAGAACACGATCCAACCCACCGATGGTAGCAGAGACCCTGGAGAACACGATCCAAACCACTGAGGGTAGCAGAGACCCTGGAGAACACGATCCAACCCACCGAGGGTAGCAGACACCCTGGAGAACACGATCCAACCCACCGAGGGTAGCAGACACCCTGGAGAACACGATCCATCCCACCAAGGGTAGCAGACACCCTGGAGAACACGATCCATCCCACCGAGGGTAGCAGAGACCCTGGGGAACACGATCCAACCCACCGAGGGTAGCAGAGACCTTGGCAAACATGATCCAACCCACCGAGGGTAGCAGAGACCCTGGAGAACATGATCCAAGCCACCGAGGGTAGCAGAAACCTTGGAGAACACAATCCAGGCCGTTTTTTTTTTTTGGTTCCCAATCATGTTGAAAAAAAAAAGTGACATTGCCTATAAAAATCTTATCTCTCTCATTTGTCATGCTCTAACATGTCAGATGACAGAGAAATGGTGTCTCCAGGTCCCCCTTTACCTTAATCCCATAAAACTCTTTCCCCTGCCCCCTCCTCTTCTTCCCGGTAAAAAATGGTGGGAGCATGCACTGTGCGCCCACCAAAATCTGCTTCCGGCACCCAGCAGCAACTATCAGGAACCGGTCGGTTTTGTAAATTTAGTTTGAAAAATGAGAAATTGCTAATAAACTTTTAACCCTTCTAACTTCTCCCCCAAAACAAAAATTATAAAAAATTATAAAAAATAGTGCCAATGTAAAGTAGAATCACGGATCCGATGATGCGTTCCAGAGTTATTAATTCATTAAGTGACAGTGGGCGGATTTTTAAATTAAGGTCAAATTAGGCTCCGTTGTTATGGACTGTGCTTTATCTGCAAATTTCCATCTAAAATTAAGAATGGAGCCAGCGTGCTTGCCTGGCATTTTACAATTGACTTCTAATAAACAATGTCTGCTAAATAGTATCTCCCACAAAGAATGTGATTGGCACATTTGGCGTCATTTATGTCAGCCCTTCAGATGAGCACAGTTTAGAGAATAAACTATAATTAAGCTGAAGAGACACGGGGCTGTATTTGGTTTAGCTGAGTCATTATATAGTCAGCAACTCCTTAAAGACATGAATCTGTAAGGCGTGCGCTCGCTGTGTTTGTATCCACTGCATCCTGCTATCTAATTTATCAGCGTAATGATTGTGCCGCACTTTTCTTGTGTTACGACACCGCTCATGCCGGGCGATACAATTAGAGCTGACGGATGATGTGTGACCCCAATTGATCCTCTTTGTTGGATCACAGTGGTGAACTTTTTATACAATGGTGCAACGTATGCTACCTTTGTATAAGATTATAATGTCCAACCACTCTTTATAAATGAGATGTCACAACACTAATGGAATTAATGGGATGAAAGTATATAGAAAAGTAACTACAGAGCGGCCATCCTCAGCCGACCTGCAGCACTTGAGTACAACTCATGGCTAAAAAAAATATAATATGCTTTTAACTATAATTGACAGAAAGAGGCAAAACATAGTTTTGGGTTATGTGCTCTTAAAAAGAAATTGTATAAGAACAGGGCTAGTTCACAGGGGTCATAGAAGAACAGTGTCATGGCACAGTAGATCATTTTCAACCAACGTCTGTATGGTCTGCCAATAATCTAAGGCATATGGAGCAGTCCAAGAAACGCCAAATGTCTGCTATGTGGCACAAGGATTGGGCAGGCTGTGTTTTAGCATGCCCAATCCTTTGTAAGTAAGCGGATCTGAAGGTGTCATTATGTCCATAACTATTTATACAAAAAGCTGTACTAGTAGCAAAGTCTATCTTTTTCTTAAAGCCACATATTCAAACCCGTCTGCTGACTCCAACTCAAAAATATTTCAGAAATCCGTACATTCCTTGCCCAAGAATCTGCAAAAACACTAGTCGTGCCCTCATTCTCTCCCACCTGGACTACTGTAACCTCCTGCTCTATGGCCTCCCTTCTAACACTCTTACTCCCCTCTAATCTATCCTAAACTATGCTGCCTGGCTAATTCCCCAGCCTCTCCTCTCTACCAATATCTTTACTGGCTTCCCATTGCCCAAAGACTTTGTTTCAAAACACTAGCCATGACCTACAAACCCATCAACAACCTGTCTCCTTCATACATCTGTGACCTAGTCTCCCGGTACTTATCTGTATGCAGCCTCCGATCCTCACAAGATCTCCTTCTCTACTCCCCACTTATTTCCTCTTCCCACAACCGCATACAAGATTTCTCCCGTGCCTCCCCCATGCTCTGGAACTCTCTACTTCAACATATCAGACTCACCTGAAGACCCACCTATTCAGACAAGCCTACAACCTGCAGTAACCCTCTGTCCACCATAGCGTCGTACGACCCGCTCTCCCCTCACCTGCTGTATCCTTACCCTTCCCTGTAGATTGTGAGCCTTCGCAGGCAGAGTCCTCCCTCCTCCTATACCCTCACCAATCCCCTGTAGATTGAGCCCTCGCAGGCAGGGTCCTCCCTCCTCCTGTACCCTCACCAATCCCCTGTAGATTGAGCCCTCGCAGGCAGGGTCCTCCCTCCTCCAGTACCCTCACCCATCCCCTGTAGACTGTGAGCCCTCGCAGGCAGGGTCCTCCCTCCTCTTGTACCCTCACCCATCCCCTGTAGACTGTGAGCCCTCGCAGGCAGGGTCCTCTCTCCTCTTGTACCCTCACCCCATCCCCTGTAGACTGTGAGCCCTCGCGGGCAGGGTCCTCTCTCCTCTTGTACCCTCACCCCATCCCCTGTAGACTGTGAGCCCTCGCGGGCAGGGTCCTCTCTCCTCTTGTACCCTCACCCCATCCCCTGTAGACTGTGAGCCCTCGCGGGCAGAGTCCTCTCTTCTCTTGTACCCTCACCCCATCCCCTGTAGACTGTGAGCCCTCGTGGGCAGGGTCCTCTCTCCTCTTGTACCCTCACCCCATCCCCTGTAGACTGTGAGCCCTCGCGGGCAGGTTCCTCTTTCCTTCTGTACCAGTCTGTGCCTTGAAATGTTCATGATTATTGTACTTGTCTATGTATACCCCTTCACATGTAAAGCGCCATGGAAATAAATGGTGCTATAATAATAATAAAAGGAAAATTTATTTAGAATTAAACTTACAATTAAAAGCAACTATAAAGAGGTATATATAGATAAGTGATAAAAGAAATACATGCACGTTGACCAAAGTGATAAGTGTTTTACCCAAGTGAGCGTCTTACCCAAGATAGGGAGCAGTATTTATGTCAAAATTCTGGCCCTCAGCCGTGGAGTTATTGTACATGCCCAAACCAAAGAATGTTACACACCAGTATTAATTAAACAATGTATAAACTAGGTATAAACCTCATTACATTTCATGGATAATTATTATGTCTTAAAGGTCTGAGAGGTGTCTAGTTTTTAAGTAAATAGATGTTATCTAGACAACATCCTCTACAGAACATGCTAACAATATCTTCAGGTTTAAGGCCCCTAATATCGAAGGGTTGGACCAACAGTCTAATGTGTATGAAGACGCCAATTGACTGATGTGTGGAAGAGAAGTCGATTGGACATGTCTGATTTCAGACTGCTGATCACATTGTTCTCCTTGAGATAAGACCATGGCTGACGTGTCAAGTCGGCGGCTTTTCCATAGCGCTCCAGGAGTGCTTGACGGAGAGAGTGCTCCTTTCCGTGGATGCAGCGGCGGAGTGGAGTACCTGGGGCCCACCAGGAAAAATCAATCTTGGGGCCCACCAGCACCATGCAGTTACCGTACTATATATAGCAGGGGTGGGATTCAAATTTTTAACAGGTTATCTGTAAACCCCACCCATTTGAAAACCACACCCATTTTGTAACCACACCCATTCTGTTAGCCACACCCATTTTCACGCAATTTCCTCAACCAAAAAATACAAGTAATTTAAAGTAAAATCTCCTTCCCCTTCCTCTCCTGTCCAGCATCAGTTGTTCCAGTCACTGTCAGTCTTATTGTATTAATGATTTTTCTACAGTTTTTAAAAATTATTACTAAAGGAGCCCTGCTAAAATTGGAATGGACGACCTTCCCCATACAGATCCCATCCCATTATGGCCTCTTTCCCCTGCAGATCCCATCCCATTATGGCCTCTTTTCACCTGCAGATCTCATCCCATTATGGCCTCTTTCCCTTGCAGATCCCTTCCCATTATGGCCTCTTTACCCTGCAGATCCCATCCCATTATGGCCTCTTTCCCCTGCAGATCCCATCCCATTATGGCCTCTATCCCCAGCAGGTCCCATCCCATTATGGCCTCTTTCCCCAGCAGATCACATCCCATGTGCTCCTTTTCCCATATAGCTCCTATCTTATGTGGCCCCTCTCCCCATATAGCTGTCATCTTAATGCGGCTCCTCTCCCCATATAGCCACATATAGCTGCCATCTTAATGTGGCCCCTCTCCCCATATAGCCACATATAGCTGCCATCTTATTGTGGCCCCTCTCCCCATATAGCCACATATAGCTCCCATCTTATATGGCCTCTCCCCATATAGCCACATATAGCTCCCATCTTATGTGGCCTCTCCCCATATAGCCACATATAGCTTCCATCTTAATGTGGCCCCTCTCCCCATATAGCCACATATAGCTGCCATCTTATGTGGCCCCTCTCTCTGCATCTTCGGGTCACTGAGCGCTTATCTGCTCCAAGCACCGGTGGCCTCTCCTCTGTCCTCCGTCCTCCTCCGCAGCTCTCTGCACACTAATGGTATGTGCGCACTAAGTGTTTTTTGTGCGTTTTTGGCCGCAGAAAAACGCACAAAAATGCACCCGCGGTAAAAACGCGATGCGTTTTTACGTTTTTGGCTGCGTTTTTGCTCACTGCTTTTTTATGCGTTTTTTATCAGTGAACAATGCCATTAAAGATTGTTGAAAAAAAAGATCTGATGTAATTTCCTTCTTCAATATGTTCTTCATTCTCCACTAGTGTATGCAGGAGAGCAGACAGCTGCAGAACTACAAGGCTCAGCATGCTCCATCCAGGACTGTATGCAGGAGTTTTTTTCCCTCCAAAAAAATGACGTGGGCTTCGCCATATTTTTGTATTCTAGCCAGGTACAGCAGGAGGCAGCTATGGGCTGCACCCAACCCCTAGCTGCCTATTTGTACCCAACTGTGAACCAAAAATATAGGGAAGCCCTTTTTTTTTATTTCATGAATTTCATTAAATAATTAAAAAAAAAATGACGTGGGCTTCGCCATATTTTTGAGTCCAGCCAGGTACAACTAGGCAGCTGGGGATTGGAATCCGCAGTGCAGGGTGCCCAAGCTTTCTGGGCACCCCCTCTGCGAATTGCAGTCCGCAGCCACCCCAGAAAATGGCGCTTTCTTAGAAGTGCCATCTTCTGGCGCTGTATCCAACTCTTCCAGCTGCCCTGATGTCGGGTGGCTCGCTGCGTAATAATGGGGTTAGAGCTAGCTGTATATTATCAGCTGGCCCTAAGCCTGAAATTCATGGTGTCATGCCAATATTAGACATGGCCACCATGAATTTCTAGTAAAGATAAAAAAAAAACACAACACACAGAAAAATATTTTTATTAGAAATAAAACACAACACAATTAGTGACTCCATCTTTATTGAAATAAAGAACCCCCCTCCGCAGTAATCCTGGGTCAGGGTCCCGCGCCGTCCAATCCAGATCCAATATCATCTGATCGTTTGCTGGAAGGCAGAGCGATCAGATGATGTGTCAGGATCAAGGATGTGAATTCCATGACACAGCAGCTGATTGTATAAAGGCCGTTTATACAATCAGCAGATGCATCAATGCAAAAAAAAAAAGAAAAAAACCCCACACACTTCTGTGCAGACTCCTGTCAGACCGATCAATGTAGGACCCGGCGGTAATCAGCTGATAAAGTCTCCTGACGGCATCAGCTAATAGTTTAGCCGTCCGGGTAGTAAAAAGCCGGCGTCACCGCTGTCACTATCACTGTCAGCTGATTCCGTCAAGTGACCGCATCAGGTGATCAGCGCCAGGTCCTCCAGCTATTGGAGGTGTCCCGGCCGTCTGCACACAGCCGGAGCCGCGGTACCGGGAGCGGACATGGCACCGGGAGGCTGCAGACAGGTGAGTATGAGGGGCCCCTGCTCACTCCCCGGGACCCCGCACCCCCCCTCCGGGGCTCCCGTACACCCTTCCCCTGGGCCCCTGCACTCCCACCCCGGGGCCCCTGCTCGCTCTCCAGGCCCCCGCACCCCCCCCCCCGGGGCCCCTGCTCGCTCCCCGGGCCCCCGCACCCACCCTCCGGGGCCCCTGCTTGCTCTCCGGTACCCCGCACCACGCCCCCCCCCGGGGCCCCTTCTCGCTCCCCGGGCCCCCGCACCCTCCCCCGGGGCCCCCGCCTTCTATACTCACGTGCTGCTGCAGCCAGTGGGGTGACGCCGGGTCCGTTCTCCGCAGCGCGCAGCTGCCAGCACCTGCACAGGAAGGAAGCAGTCATCACTCTGAGACTGCTTCCTCCTGCAGTGTCGCTGCGCAGATGAGTCAGAGCCGCGCGGCACTGACAGTGACAGCAGGGAGAGTGGGGAGATCGCTCTCCCTGCTTGCCGCTCCAGAGGAAATGGGATTGTCACTAATCATATCAGCAATGTGCCGATATGATTAGTGAAATTACCGGCCGGGGGGGGGCCTCTCACACACATCCATAAGGGCCCAGGGGGGGTAGGGGGGCGGGGAATAGAGGGCGTGGCCATCAATAGCAGGGGCCCACCGGGGGTTCTCCCGACCTCCTGGTGGGCCAGTCCGCCCTTGCATGGATGTATCGGATGAGATGGCTGCCCGTTGAATGTTTGGACAAAGCCGGTTGCCATCTGATCATTATGGCCACCTTAGCCTTATTTTTTTTACAGCGGAAGCAAAACATGATTTTATAAAACTGGTATATACCAAGTAATATATTGTCACTCCCGTGTTCTTGTACACCTTCTCAGCGCCATCCTTCCTATTCATTGCGTTCACAGCTCTGCTCCCCCTAGTGGCATGTCTTCTTACACTCCAAGCATCCACCTGGCTACAGGGAGGCACAACCAGTCTCTAGAGGATATAGTGGACTTTATATCCACTGTATCCAGCAGAGGTCTGCTTTCTTGACCTATCTCCTGCCAGCAGATGCTATATTAGTCTATTTTTCCCTGCACACTCTGTGTGATCTTAGATCTTGTCAGTTCACTTTCCAATGCTTTGTCAATTTGTGCCTCTCACGTTATTAACCCAGCTTGTTTTCAGTTTATCCCGTCTGACCTTTCCGCTCCTATTCCCAGTTTATAATCTGAAACTGTGCGGCCTGCCCTGACCTCGGATTGCCTTACTATATCTCAGTCTGTGCCCTCTGTGCCTCGTACTCCTGCCTTGACTTGTCAGTCAGCTGCTGCAGGCTCTGGGACTGCCCTGAGAGTGGCACCTGGTGACTACCTGCGGCCCAACCTATCCTCTCCATTCGTGGCCCTAGTGAAGACCAGGTTGTCACTTATTTTCGTCACTCCAGGGCATGGCAGCTTAGGTTACAACCTCTCATTACGACCAATAATCCATGGCTACGAGCACTCATATAGTGACAGTTAGTTGCTAGTGGTTATAACCATGGATACCTAAGCTACTGTAATGCCCTGCACATGAGGTAAGAGGCATAGCTAATCAGGAGAACTAGACTACATTTCTAATTAGAGTTGCATTTTGGGATAGGATCTTGGAGATTGGAATACCCCTTGAAATGTTCTAATGCCTTCTAATGATTGTTATCTCCAGGTTCTTCTCCAGTGCAGCAAGCCCTGGTCCAGTCTTTCCTCCATCAAAACAGCGCTGCCATAGACTGCTTGCTATCTGCTATAAAGGAGAAGCCAATGCCAGCTCTGATAATACTTTTAGGAAAAATTCAGATGAAAGCCAAAAAAAACAAGGTATCCTGCTACATTAAATTTTCCAATGTACAAAAAATACATGATGAACAATACAAAATGATATTGTAGTACCGTGCTATAAAAATACATGATGAACAATACAAAATGATATTGTAGTACCGTGTTATAAAAATACATGATGAACAATACAAAATGATATTGTAGTACCGTGCTATAAAGATACATGAAAAATCCATCTTCCAGAACATCGTGCCTTGGATACATGCGATGTTGTGTCAACATTTTTGAAAGAAAATACAAAATAGATAAGCACAAGTCAAGTCACTAAATCATTGCTCTCCGCATCTTTTACTGTTCAGACACATTTGCATTAAAGGGAACCTGTCACGTCCCTAAATACTATTAACCTGCAGATATAGGATTCATCTGTAGGTTAACAGCATTCTAAACATTGTACCTCTATTAACCTGCAGATTAATCCGATATCGGAAGGTTAATAGCTTTTGGGAACATGACAGATTCCCGTTAAACAATATGAAGCAAGTTTGTGAATCTTGTTGGTTAAAAAGTATTCTACAGCTCCTGTCGTATTTTGTATCTGTCTTCTCCCAGAAAACGAAAGGCCGCTTTACACACTGCGATATCGTGACCGATATCGCTAGCGTGGGTACCCGCCCACATCGGTTGTGCGACACGGGCAAATTGCTGCCCGTGTCGCACAACATCGCCCGGACTTGTCACACGGACTTACCTGACTAGCGACGTCGCTGTGACCGGCGAACCGCCTTCTTTCTAAGGGGGGCTGTCCGTGCAGCGTCACAGCGACGTCACTAAGCGGCCGCCCAATCAAAGCGGAGGGGCGGAGATGAGCGGGCCGAACATCCCGCCCACCTCCTTCCTTCTGCATTGCGGACGGGACGCAGGTATGGTGAGGTTCCTCGTTCCAGCGGTGTCACACGTAGTGATGTGTGCTGCCGCAGGAACGATGAACTACATTGTGCCTTAAGCATTAAGCAGCAACGATATTCGAGAAGGGACCCCCATGTCACCGATGAGCTATTTTGCACGTTTTTCCGACGATGCAAAATCACTCATAGGTGTCACATGCAACAACATCGCTAATGCGGCCGGATGTGCATCACCAATTCCGTGACCCCAACGACATTGCATTAGCGTGGCGTAGCGGGTAAAGCGGCCTTAATGCAAGCATCAACAATAATCATGATAGAAATGACGGTCAGGAGGAGTCCAAGTTGACAATAAACAAATAATTGATATTAGCACACTTAGCCAAGTAAAAGGAAACCAGGTCCAGATGATTTACACCCTAGAGTCCTGAAAGAGATAGCGGAGGAAATAATAGTACGTTTGCCATAATAAGTCATAAGTCATGGGAAACAGGTGAGGTCCCTCTAGATTAGAAAGGGGCAAATGTGCTTCCTATCTACAAAAAGGGGGAAAAGGAAGATCCAGGGAATTACAGGCCAGTAAGGCTATGTTCACACAGGGCATTTTTGGCAAGTATTTTTCCTAACCAAAACCTGATCTTGTGGCAGGAAATCTCCTTTGAGTCATCTGCGTTTTTGGTGCGTTTTTCATGCATTTTTAATGGCGTTTTTGCTGCAGATTTGGTGCAGATTTGCTGCTTTTTTTCTACAAAATGGGTTGTATCAATGAAAAAACGCAGCAAATCTGCAGCAAAGAAGTGACATGCTCATTCTTTAAAAACCTGACCAAAAATGCAGGTATTTGACAAAACAGTCAGGAAAAAAACCTGATGTATGTGTGTGCATGAGATTTCAGAAATCTCATGGACTTTGCTGGGACTGTAAAAAAATCAGCTTTTTATTAGCATGGATTTGTATAAAACCAAGGAAAATCTGCAGCTAAAAAATGCAGCAAAAACTTACCAAAAAAGCCCTGTGTGAACATAGCCTAAGCCTGACCTCTATTGCAGGATAAATATTTGAGCAAATTGTCAAACAACATTTACTAAGATACTTGGATGGGAAGGCAGAGCCAGCATGGCTTTATGACCAATAAATCTTATCAGACCAACCGGTCTTCCTTCTACAACAAAGTCACTGAATGGTTGGACCAGGGGAATGCTGTGGATATAGTATATACCTGGACTTCAGTACGTCATTCGATAAAGTATCACATGACATCCTCCTTGAAAAAATGATCAAAAATATCTCTTAGATGGATTCACAACTGGCTTAATGATCGTGCACCACGAGTGATACTAAATGGATACACATCAACCTGGAGGAAAGTCAAAAGCGGGGCCGCAAGGCTCTGTCCTGGAGCCAGGGCTGTTTAATAGCTTTATAAATGATCTGGATAATGGAATTACTGGGGAATTTATAAAATCCACAGATGATACTAAAATAGGAGGAGTAGCCAACACTAGAGAGGAAAGAGAGCGGATTGAAAAGGATCTAGATACACTCGAACAATGGGCCGAGGAGAACAGAATGGTGTTTAAAGGGAACCAGTCACCACTTTATCAGCCTATAAGCTGCGGCCACCACCGGGCTCTTATATACAGCATTCTAACATGCTGTATATAAGAGCCCGGGCCGGGAGTATAGCATAAAAAACACTTTATAATACTTACCCAACGGTCACACGGTGGGCCTTATGGGCGTCTCCGTGGTCCGGTGCTGGCGCCGCCTCTTTATGCCATCTTTGTCCTCTTTCTGAAGCCTGGGTACATGACGCGGCTACATCATACACTCTCGCCGGTCCTGCGCAGGCGCACTACAATACTTTGATCTGCCCTGCTCAGGACGTGAATGCCGGCAAGTGTGTATGACGTTGGACCCGTCATGCTCCGCGGCTAGAGAAAAAAGAGCACAAAGATGGCCAAAAGAGGCGGCGCCGGCACTGGACAACAGACGCCTATAAGGTCCACCGTGCGACCGTTAGGTAGGTATTATAAAGTGTTTATTATGTTATACCCCCGGCCTGGGCTCTTATATACAGCATGTTAGAATGTTGTATATAAGAGCCCGGTGGTGGTGGCCGCAGCTTATAGCCAAAAAAAGTGGTGACAGGTTCCCTTTAACAGGGGCAAATGCAAAGTCCTACATCTGGTTAAAAGAAATGTAAAAAGCATATATAATATGGGAGGAATAGTACTAGGTGATAGCACCGGGGAAAAAGACTTGGGCATAATAGTAGATCCCAGATTCAATATGAGCCAACAGTGCGGAGCTGCAGCTAAAAAGGCCAACAAAATTCTGGGATGTATAAAGACAAGCATTGAATCTAGATCAAGAAGGGTCATTATTCCCCTATACTCTGCCCTGGTCAGACCCCACCTGGAATACTGTGTACAGTTCTGGGCTCCTCAATTCAAGAAAGACCGATATATTGGAGCAAGTCCAGAGAAGAACAACCAAGATGGTAAGAGGTCTGCAAACCATGTCATATGAAGCCCGGCTAAAAGAACTAGGCATGTTTAGTTTGAAAAATAAAAAGCTGAGAGGAGACTTAATAGCGGTCTACAAATACCTGTAAGGCCTCTTTCACACGTACGTCCCTCCGGTATGTGTTTGGCAGTTTTCTCACGTACCGGAGACACATACACACGTAGACCTATGTCTTCCTATGATTTTGGACACGCGTAAGTATTTTTGAACGGAACGTGTGTCTGTTCTGTACTTACGTGTGTTTCTCACGCCGACATGTCCGTTTTCTCTCTGGCATCACGGGTGTCACACGGAAAGCAAACGTGACACACTTAATGCAAACGGACCACACGGATATGTTCCGTGTGACACGCACCGGAGAAAACACATGTGTCTGTGAGAAGAAAAAAACAAACTTTACTCACCTTCTCCAGCCCCGCTGTCTCTGCCGCTGCTGTCACTTGCTGCCGGCCACTCATTATGCTCATTGAATATTCACTTCACTGCGGCCGGAAGCGGCAGCAGCAGGAAGTCTGCAGGACCGGAGACCGAAGATCAGCACCATGGACAGCGAAGCCAGGGACAGGTGAGTAGAAAGTTCCCGTTCCCCGTATGTTATCACGGATAACACACAGAGAACACACGTAGCCCATAAACACGGGTCACGGAGGGCAAAACGCATCTCTGACACGTTTGTGAAAAACGTGCGTGGTTTTTCACGAACGTGTGAAAGAGGCCTAAGGTAGTCACAGTGCAGAAGGAACTACTGTATTCTCATTAGCACAAGGAAATACAAGAAGTAATCGGAGGAAACTTTAAGGAAGGAGATTCAGATTAGACAGTAGGAAATACGTTCTGACAGTGAGGGCAGTCAGGGAGTGGAACAGGCAACCACGAGAGGTAGTGAGGGCAGTCAGAGAGTGGAACAGGCGACCACAGGAGGTGGTGAGGGCAGTCAGAGAGTGGAACAGGCGACCACAGGATGTGGTGAGGGCAGTCAGAGAGTGGAACAGGCGACCACAGGAGGTGGTGAGGGCAGTCAGAGAGTGGAACAGGCGACCACAGGAGGTGGTGAGGGCAGTCAGAGAGTGGAACAGGCGACCACAGGAGGTGGTGAGGGCAGTCAGAGAGTGGAACAGGCGACCACAGGAGGTGGTGAGGGCAGTCAGAGAGTGGAACAGGCGACCACAGGAGGTAGTGAGGGCAGTCAGAGAGTGGAACAGGCGACCACAGGAGGTGGTGAGCTCTCTATTAATGGAAATCTTCAAGCGGAAACTGGATAAACATAGCTGGGATGATTTAGGAAAACCTCCACTCGCAGGGGGTTGGACCCGATGGCCCTTGAGATCCCTCCCAACTCTATGATTCTAGGGCTGGCTCCAGGATTTCGTGGGTCCTGGGTGCAACAGTCTAAGTGGGCTCCCTTAACACATAACACGATTCATAATTATACTATAGAGGTTGTTGGCTGTTTATATATGTGTGTGTGTGTGTGTATATGTGTGTGTGTGTGTGTGTGTGTATATGTGTGTGTGTGTGTGTGTGTATGTGTGTGTGTGTGTATATATATATATATATATATATATATATGTATATATGTATGTATATATATATATATATATATACAGTTAGGTCCAGAAATATTTGGACAGTGACACAAGTTTTGTTATTTTAGCTGTTTACAAAAACATGTTCAGAAATACAATTATATATATAATATGGGCTGAAAGTGCACACTCCCAGCTGCAATATGAGAGTTTTCACATCCAAATCGGAGAAAGGGTTTAGGAATCATAGCTCTGTAATGCATAGCCTCCTCTTTTTAAAGGGACCAAAAGTAATTGGACAAGGGACTCTAAGGGCTGCAATTAACTCTGAAGGCGTCTCCCTCGTTAACCTGTAATCAATGAAGTAGTTAAATGGTCTGGGGTTGATTACAGGTGTGTGGTTTTGCATTTGGAAGCTGTTGCTGTGACCAGACAACATGCGGCCTAAGGAACTCTCAATTGAGGTGAAGCAGAACATCCTGAGGCTGAAAAAAAGAAAAAATCCATCAGAGAGATAGCAGACATGCTTGGAGTAGCAAAATCAACAGTCGGGTACATTCTGAGAAAAAAGGAATTGACTGGTGAGCTTGGGAACTCAAAAAGGCCTGGGCGTCCACGGATGACAACAGTGGTGGATGATCGCCGCATACTTTCTATTGGTGAAGAAAAACCCATTCACAACATCAACTGAAGTCCAGAACACTCTCAGTGAAGTAGGTGTATCTGTCTCTAAGTCAACAGTAAAGAGAAGACTCCATGAAAGTAAATACAAAGGGTTCACATCTAGATGCAAACCATTCATCAATTCCAAAAATAGACAGGCCAGAGTTAAATTTGCTGAAAAACACCTCATGAAGCCAGCTCAGTTCTGGAAAAGTATTCTATGGACAGATGAGACCAAGATCAACCTGTACCAGAATGATGGGAAGAAAAAAGTTTGGAGAAGAAAGGGAACGGCACATGATCCAAGGCACACCACATCCTCTGTAAAACATGGTGGAGGCAACGTGATGGCATGGGCATGCATGGCTTTCAATGGCACTGGGTCACTTGTGTTTATTGATGACATAACAGCAGACAAGAGTGGCCGGATGAATTCTGAAGTGAACCGGGATATACTTTCAGCCCAGATTCAGCCAAATGCCGCAAAGTTGATCGGACGGCGCTTCATAGTACAGATGGACAATGACCCCAAGCATACAGCCAAAGCTACCCAGGAGTTCATGAGTGCAAAAAAGTGGAACATTCTGCAATGGCCAAGTCAATCACCAGATCTTAACCCAATTGAGCATGCATTTCACTTGCTCAAATCCAGACTTAAGACGGAAAGACCCACAAACAAGCAAGACCTGAAGGCTGCGGCTGTAAAGGCCTGGCAAAGCATTAAGAAGGAGGAAACCCAGTGTTTGGTGATGTCCATGGGTTCCAGACTTAAGGCAGTGATTGCCTCCAAAGGATTCGCAACAAAATATTGAAAATAAAAATATTTGGTTTGGGTTTGGTTTATTTGTCCAATTACTTTTGACCTCCTAAAATGTGGAGTGTTTGTAAAGAAATGTGTACAATTCCTACAATTTCTATCAGATATTTTTGTTCAAACCTTCAAATTAAACGTTACAATCTGCACTTGAATTCTGTTGTAGAGGTTTCATTTCAAATTCAATGTGGTGGCATGCAGAGCCCAACTCGCGAAAATTGTGTCACTGTCCAAATATTTCTGGACCTAACTGTATATATATATATATATATATACACGTATATATATATAATGTCTAATACGATCCCTGTAACTATAATCCCCCTCATGCGCGGTTCCTTCCCCCTGTGCACTCTTCTCTCCTTATGCGCTCTCTCCCCCTCTCCCCTGTGCTTTCTTCTCCCCCTGTCTCCTCTGTGTGCTTTCTCTCCTCTCTGCTCTCTGCTTTCTTATCCCCAAGTGTGATGTTTCCTCCGTGTGCTCTCCCTCTCCTCTGTGCTCTCTTTTCTCCCTCTGTGCGTTGTCTCCCCTGTGCTTTTTCTCCCCCCCCCATGCGGTCTCTCCCCCTGTGCTCTCTCTTCTCCCCCTGTTCGGTCTGTCTCCCTGTGCTCTCTCTTCTCCCCCTGTACGGTCTCTCCCCCATGCTCTCACTTTTCCCCCTGTGTGGTCTCTCGCTTGTGCTGTCTCTTCTACCTCCCCCCTCCCCGCGCTGTGTGATGAGCGCAGTTTACTTACTGCTGAGCGATGTCCTAGTGATGCAGTAGATGAGTGCTGACTGCAGGTGTCAGGTAATGTCGCTGGTCTCTGCTCCTGGCTCATTACTATTCATAAGCCAGGAGCAGTCAGGACGATGTGCAATCACTACATAGTGCAGAGAGAGTGCAGCGCATGGGGGAGGGGCCTGACAAGGGCTGGGGACACTGTCACGCAAGCAGCGCTGATGGTATCCCCAACAGCGAGTGGGCCCCCCGTTTGTCCAGGGCCCCGACACTTGCCTAGATGTGCCGGGTGGTGACGCTGGTCCTGGCTCCTGTGCAGATCTATATATCTCCATAAAGCAAATAAACCCTCCGCTGTGTTATCCTGCATGTCCCCACTACATATAATGTACTAAATGTAGTTTATCAAGTGGTAGGGGAAAAATATCGGGGAAGATCAGACCACAGGGTTGTGTGTAGTCTGTACTTTGTAAATACTGCATAGAAGCTGCAAAGTTTATTGTAGTAGAAGATTTTTAGTGAAATCCATTTGCAGATACTTTAGTTTTTATTCTGAGTTTTGCATACTTGTTAGGTATTGTTATATTATTAGTTTGTTTGTTTTTTGGGGGGTTTATGATTGGTTATGTTACCAACAATGACAGCGAGACTAAAATTCTGCACCTTATTGTAGAAAATCAGAATCTCATCCAATAAACACTATTTTAACTCAAACTCATTGTATAATAAAACCATATTTGTATTTCTTTTTCGCTCTATTGGGAGACCCAGACAATTGGGTGTATAGGCTATGCCTCCGGAGGCCGCACAAAGTACTACACTTAAAAGTGTTAGGCCCCTCCCCTTCTGCCTATACACCCCCCGTGCTCCCACGGGCTCCTCAGTTTTTTGCTTTGTGCGAAGGAGGTCAGACACACACAGCATCAACAGGGCCACGGTTTTTACTCCAACTTGTTTGTGGTCCCAAAGAAGGACGGGTCTTTCCGTCCTGTCCTAGACCTGAAACTTCTCAACAAACACGTAAAGACCAGGCGGTTCCGGATGGAATCCCTTCGCTCCGTCATCGCCTCAATGTCCCAAGGAGATTTCCTTGCATCGATCGATATCAAAGATGCTTATCTCCACGTTCCGATTGCCCCAGAGCACCAGCGCTTCTTGCGCTTCGCCATAGGAAACGAACACCTGCAGTTCGTGGCACTGCCATTCGGCCTGGCAACAGCCCCACGGGTTTTCACCAAGGTTATGGCTACTGTAGTAGCGGTCCTCCATTCTCAAGGTCACTCGGTGATCCCGTACTTGGACGATCTGTTGATCAAGGCACCCTCTCAAGAGGCATGCCAACACAGCCTCGACGCTACCCTGGAGACTCTCCAGAGTTTCGGGTGGATCATCAATTTTCCAAAGTCAAATCTGACACCGGCCCAATCGCTCACATACCTTGGCATGGAGTTTCATACCCTCTCAGCGATAGTGAAGCTTCCGCTGATCAAGCAGCGGTCACTACAGACAGGGGTACAATCTCTCCTTCAAGGCCAGTCACACCCCTTGAGGCGCCTCATGCACTTCCTGGGGAAGATGGTGGCAGCAATGGAAGCAGTCCCTTTCGCGCAGTTTCACCTACGTCCTCTTCAATGGGACATCCTACGCAAATGGGACAGGAAGCCGACGTCCCTCGACAGGACCGTCTCCCTCTCTCAGGCGACCAAAGCTTCCCTTCGGTGGTGGCTTCTTCCCACTTCATTATCGAAGGGGAAATCCTTCCTACCCCCATCCTGGGAAGTAGTCACGACGGACGCAAGTCTGTCAGGGTGGGGAGCGGTTTTTCTCCACCACAGGACTCAGGGTATGTGGTCCCGGCAAGAGTCCTCGCTTCAGATCAATGTTCTGGAAATTCGGGCAGTGTATCTTGCCCTGAAAGCGTTCCAGCAGTGGCTGGAAGGCAAGCAGATCCGAATTCAGTCGGACAATTCCACAGCGGTGGCATACATCAACCACCAAGGCGGCACACGCAGTCGACAAGCCTTCCAGGAAGTCCGGCGGATTTTGATGTGGGTGGAAGCCACGGCCTCCACCATATCCGCAGTTCACATCCCAGGCGTGGAAAACTGGGAAGCAGATTATCTCAGTCGCCAGGGCATGGACGCAGGGGAATGGTCCCTTCACCCGGACGTGTTTCAGGAGATCTGTTGCCGCTGGGGGGTGCCGGACGTCGACCTCATGGCGTCCCGGCACAACAACAAGGTACCAACGTTCATGGCACGGTCTCAAGATCCCAGAGCTCTGGCGGCAGACGCCTTAGTTCAGGATTGGTCGCAGTTTCAGCTCCCTTATGTGTTTCCTCCGCTGGCACTGTTGCCCAGAGTGTTACGCAAGATCAGGGCCGACTGCCGCCGCGCCATTCTCGTCGCTCCAGACTGGCCGAGGAGGTCGTGGTACCCGGATCTGTGGCATCTCACGGTCGGCCAACCGTGGGCACTACCAGACCGACCAGACTTGCTGTCTCAAGGGCCGTTTTTCCATCTGAATTCTGCGGCCCTCAACCTGACTGTGTGGCCATTGAGTCCTGGATCCTAGCGTCTTCAGGGTTATCTCAAGAAGTCATTGCCACTATGAGACAGGCTAGGAAACCAACGTCCGCCAAGATTTATCACAGGACGTGGAAAATTTTCCTGTCGTGGTGCTCTGCTCAGGGTTTTTCTCCCTGGCCATTTGCATTACCTACTTTTCTGTCCTTCCTTCAATCTGGACTGGAAAAGGGCTTGTCGCTCGGTTCCCTTAAGGGACAAGTTTCAGCGCTCTCTGTGTTTTTCCAGAAGCGCCTAGCTAGACTTCCACAGGTACGCACGTTCCTGCAGGGAGTTTGTCACATCGTTCCACCTTACAAGCGGCCGTTAGAACCCTGGGATCTAAACAGGGTGCTGATGGTTCTTCAGAAACCACCATTCGAGCCAATGAGAGATATCTCCCTCTCACGACTTTCGCAGAAAGTGGTTTTTCTAGTAGCAGTCACTTCTCTTCGGAGAGTGTCTGAGCTAGCAGCGTTGTCGTGCAAAGCCCCTTTTCTGGTTTTTCACCAGGACAAGGTGGTTCTACGTCCGGTTCCGGAATTTCTCCCTAAGGTGGTATCCCCCTTTCATCTCAATCAGGATATTTCCTTACCCTCTTTTTATCCTCATCCAGTTCACCAATGTGAAAAGGATTTGCACTTGTTAGATCTGGTGAGAGCACTCAGACTCTACATTTCTCGTACGGCGCCCCTGCGCCGCTCGGATGCACTCTTTGTCCTTGTCGCTGGCCAGCGTAAAGGGTCACAGGCTTCCAAATCAACCCTGGCTCGGTGGATCAAGGAGCCAATTATCGAAGCTTACCGTTCGGCTGGGCTTCCGGTTCCCTCAGGGCTGAAGGCCCATTCTACCAGAGCCGTGGGAGCGTCCTGGGCTTTGAGGCACCAGGCTACGGCTCAACAGGTGTGTCAGGCGGCTACCTGGTCGAGCCTGCACACTTTCACGAAGCACTATCAGGTGCATACCTATGCTGCGGCGGATGCCAGCCTAGGTAGACGAGTCCTTCAGGCGGCGGTTGCCCACCTGTAGGAAAGGGCCGTTTTACGGCTCTCTTACGAGGTATTATTTTACCCACCCAGGGACTGCTTTTGGACGTCCCAATTGTCTGGGTCTCCCAATAGAGCGAAACAGAAGAAGGGAATTTTGTTTACTTACCGTAAATTCCTTTTCTTCTAGCTCTAATTGGGAGACCCAGCACCCGCCCCTGTTTTTTTGTGTACACATGTTGTTCATGTTGAATGGTTTCAGTTCTCCGAGTTTCCTTCGGATTGAAGTTACTTTAAACCAGTTTATAATTATTTTTCCTCCTTCTTGCTTTTGCACCAAAACTGAGGAGCCCGTGGGAGCACGGGGGGTGTATAGGCAGAAGGGGAGGGGCCTAACACTTTTAAGTGTAGTACTTTGTGCGGCCTCCGGAGGCATAGCCTATACACCCAATTGTCTGGGTCTCCCAATTAGAGCTAGAAGAAAAGGAATTTACGGTAAGTAAACAAAATTCCCTTCTTTCTAATAGGACGCAAGTGAGAGCTTCAGACAGGCACTGGATCTACTGGACCCGGCACCCCCCTCTGATAAGGCTGACGTTTTCTACCTGCTGGGCCTGTGCTACATGGAGCAGTTTAAGTTTCTCCAGGTGAGTGGGTGATAAAGCACTTGCTGTGTGTATTTTCTTTCCCTGAAGCCCACCCATACACTTCATAAAGTTGAATGAATACAATGCTCCGTAACACCATACAATAAAGATTGTGGGTATGGATTCTGCCGAATCCAGACTTATAGCACAAACTCAACACCATAGTATTGCAAATAAAGAGGAAAGAGTTTTTATAGTGCAAAATGGTTCAGAATTTTTATTAAGACATGAGGTGAACATCCATAAAAGCACTTAAAAGGTACCCGGACCAGATATCAAATGCAATTCATTAGGAATCCCTGGGTAAATGGGCCATTTACATAATGTAATAGATAAAAATGTTATTAGTCATAGCATATACACCATGTTAGGCAATATCACAAATGGCCTATAACACCAGAGTACCATATACATCAGTATTTAAACCCGGTATACTGGGGGACGCAACTAAGAATCCTCTCCCCTGATGAAGATTTGAATACCTCATAAAGAAACATCGAAACGTACGTTGGGTGTTTTCCTGAGGCTCCTCCCCATGACTGGTTGTTGGTAATGTTTTTTTTCTACCATTTGGGCACTTTGCCTACAACTTTAAATTGTATGTATACTAATATATATATGGGACTCTGGTGTTATAGGCCATTTGTGATATTGCCTAACATGGTGTATATGCTATGACTAATAACATTTTTATCTATTACATTATGTAAATGGCCTATTTACCCAGGGATTCCTAATGAATTGCATTTGATATCCGGTCCGGGTACCTTTTAAGTGCTTTTATGGATGTTCACCTCATGTCTTAATAACAATTCTGAACCATTTTGCACTATAAAAACTCTTTCCTCTTTATTTGCAATACTTCATAAAGTTGACAGCTGGGGCGCAGTTCTCTCGGCTAACTCTCCCCCCATACACAGGAGTGCTCGCTGTGCCCTGCTCTCCTGTTATCTCTGTTTCAGAGCTGCTGTCAGAGACTTTTAACAAAACGGGAGAACAGGAGTATAAAGTACAATAATAGTAATACGTTATTGGCAAATACAGATCACAAACAAACAACACGATAAAACCACCGTGTAGTAAAATCAAGCATTGTGGGGAATGTGACACAAATCAATCAGTACGAAAATCAGTAGAACTAAAAGTGCAGGATGGTTAGGGAGAAGGAAGGTAAATATAGGTGAAATGGAGTACATGTTATAATCCCATAGCACTATCCTTCACCCATATAAGACATGGCACTAATAATTGATTAAAGGAAATAAATATATCAATTAACTAAAATGCCAATTGCATAGCAGCATCCAGGGAAAGTTCCAAGTGGTCACAGTGATTCCCACAAAATGGACTTGTGGACCCCCAACGCACGTTTCGCTAGGGTTTTTTTATGGCTTCATCAGGGAGGAAGAGACTTAGTATAAAAGAAAAAAAGTGGATAGGGAGTCCGATATCGGACATACCAGATCCTTATCTTTCCCGCCATCATCTGTGTATGGAGACTGAGGTTGGATAGCTGCTTATGTCCCACTTTCACTGTGTAACATAATAATAATAGTTATTCACTGTTATAGCTCCATTAATTCCACAGCGCTTTACATACATCAGCAACACTGTCCCCATCGGGGGCTCACAATCAAGTCCCTATCTGTATGTCCTTGTCTGACATCATCTTGGCCTGTCCAAGCATGATGGCAGTCATAGTTTCGCAACAGCTGCATTACCACATTGACGGGTAGCCCTGCAGTGGAATTTGTCTATCTTTTCCAGTATCCGTGCGTTAAGCTCTAGTAAGTTCAGGTGGAACGCCAGCTTGTCAAGTGGATGTTAAACCAAAATGAATATTCACTGCTTCCCTCTCCCATAATCCCTCTTAGCGCCAACATCAGGGGTAGTAATAATTTTCACAGTCATTTACTATTACTGACCTCATGACGAGATATGAGATTATGAGCTTAGGGAGCAGTGAATATTCATTTTGGTTTTCCTATGACTCACTCTGGCGCCGCACTGCCTGGACACCCCCTCCTCCCAGTGCAGGGCATCTGAGAATTAGCTTTTATGTAAAGTTCATTCTTTCATAGTATATGTAAAAATAAAAGTTTACACGTGGTCACTTGTGCCTGCTCAGTTGGCAGATACTTCCCTTTTAGTGCAGTTCACTCGTCAGCTTTACTGTGTAGCCTGGGTCAGTATAAATGAAGCTGCATTGAACTGCTGGTTGCCTAGTAAATACTGCAGGATAAAATGCTAAATATACAAATTTGCTAAATAATGTTGCCAGTGACAAGAGTTTTTCCATATGGTCGTTTTGGGGGTACGTTGGGAACACTATTTCAAGCAGAGTGCTTTCAAGCACATAATGCTGTCACAATGCCCTCATAAATAGTGTAAAGGGTGCTTTACACGCTGCGACATCGCTAACGATATATCGTCGGGGTCACGTCATTAGTGACGCACATCCGGCGCCGGTAGCGACATCGCAGCGTGTGGCACCAAGGAGCGACGATCAACGATCGCAAAAACGTCAAAAATCGTTGATCGTTGACACGTCGCTCCTTTTCATAATATCGTTGGTGGTGCATGCCGCTTGTTGGTCGTTGTTCCTGCGCATTACACATCGCTATGTGTGACACCACAGGAACGACGGACATCTCCTTACCTGCGTCCACTGGCAATGAGGAAGGAAGGAGGTGGGCGGCACGTTCCGGACGCTCATCTCCGCCCCTCCTCTGCTATTGGGCGGCCGCTTAGTGACGTCGCTATGATGCCGAACGACCCGCCCCCTTAAAGGAGAGATTGTTCAATGTCTCCAGCGACGTTGCTAAGCAGGTATGTGCGTGTGACGCTGCCGTAGCGATATTTTTCGCTACGGCAGCGATCACCACAAATCACAGGAAGACGGGGGCGGGTGCTATCGCTCGCGACATCGCTAGCAATCGCTAGCGATGTCGCAGCGTGTAAAGCACCCTTTAGAGAATAGGGATCAATTTTGGCATTACTGATTTTTATTCAATGTACCCCAGGCAGGCCCGTCACTAGACCAACCATGACCATCATCAAATGCCACCACATTGGCAAGTTCACTAATGGGACTCTGGTAGCACAGAATGACTGTTCAAACCCAGCGCAGGCGCTTGTAGCATAATGGTACTGCCAATCATGTAAGTGCACCTCCCCACCTGCTTGTGTTCCTCCTATCTCTACCCCACCCCTCTTCTTTGATTGACAGCTCTGGCTTCATAGAGACAGAGAAGGGCGGAAATAGATGGAGAACAAGCAGGTGGCAAGGTGCATTGAACTGCTTGGCTGCACCATGATGCACCGAGCGCCTGTGCTTGGTTTGAACAGTCCTTTCAACATTACTCGGTGGTGAATGTTTCCACAATCTTCTCCTTTAAAAAAAAATGTTTATTCTTCTAATTTGTGGATCATGTTAATGTGGGTGGATCTGCCAGCTTGTGCTTCATCAGTATTCTGTTCCTTCCATCCTTCAGCACTATGACTGACAGCCCAAACCTTCCTGAAATCTGGATACATCTGCCATGGTCTCCCATATGTATAATGTTTAAAAATGCAATGTTACCCTTAGTGAACGTGATTCTTACAGCAGATGGTGTTATAAACGCTCATTACACCCTTAAAATGCAGCTCGATGACCGGCTCTAGGCTAATGTAGAGCTATGCAGACTACGGCAGCTACTGGGCATGTACAAGAGTTCAGCGGGGAGGAGGACAGGGAAAAGAGCTTTTCGAGCTAGCTAGGTGGGCAGAGATGGCGTTTACACCTTGATTACACTTGGACTCATAAAATCTGACCATATAGAGCTGGACTCATCAAATGCTGAGTGCTTGGAAAAAAATATACCGTAGTTATGCTCAATTTGTAAAGTAAGTACACCAGCCTCATCAGGACTAGGTGCTTTGTTTCATAGGCCTACTCAACAGTCACTGTGTCTCATGTGGCCCCTTGGGAAAATTTGTCAATTAACGCAGCCCTCCAGCATTGTGGGGGGTTTTCAGCACTCTAGTGGCACTTTAAATAAAACACCCTTGTCAATATATACTCACATTCCAATGGCTTCACCTTTTACCGACACCAGGCTGATCTCGCGGTGCCTTCTTGTAACCGTAACGCCTGACTGGAAGCTCCCAATGCATCTCTATGTGAGCCTGAACAAGGCTCTCATAGATTTTTTTTTTAGTTATTTAACTCCGATGCACTCCATGAAACACTGGAGCTGTCAACAGGTCACAAATTCTTCTTCAGTATATGTTTGATAAAGGTCTCTGACCGAAACATCACGTTTACACATCTTTCCATTAGAACCACAATTAAGAACTCACCATTGGCAACATACTCTGAATGCCGGATTCTCTTTTATATGTGTATACGCAGTCGATACTATCAGAGCACTTAGAAACTCCAGGAGTGCCGTATTTCCTTCCTTCGTAAATCACCAGATCAACGGAGATAGAAGGTGAAGCCACTGGAAGGGGAGTATAAGACAGCGGTCAGAGGACTTAAGGGTACTTTACACGCTGTGAGATCGCTAGCGAGCGTACCCGCCCCAGTCGGTTGTGCGACACGGGCAAATTGCTGCCCGTGGCACACAACATCGTCACACAGACTTACCTTCCCTGTGACGTCGCTCTGGCCGGTAAACCGCCTCCTTTCTAAGGGGGAGGTTTGTTCGACGTCACACGGCAGCCGTCCAATAGAAGCAGAGGGGTGGAGATGAGCGGGACGTAACATCCCGCCCACCTCCTTCCTTCCTCATTGCCAGCGGCCGCAGGTAAGGTGATGTTCCTCGTTCCTGCGGTGTCACACATAGCGATGTGTGGTGCCGCAGAAACGACGAACAACATCGTACCTGCAGCAGCAACAACATTAAGGAAAGGAGCAACGTGTCAACAATCATCCATTTTGGACAATTTTGCGATCGTTGATCGTCGCTCCTTGGTGTCACATGCTGCGCTGTCGCTAACGACGCCGGATGTGCGCCACTAACGACGTGACCCCAGCGATATATCGGTAGCGATGTCGCAGCGTGTAAAGCACCCTTTAGATTTAAAGCGCCACTCCAACCATGAAAAAACACTGGAGTGGTGCTTTAATACCCCACTCCTGCATTATATTATTAGATCTTTTAACCATCAGGTTTTGTACAGAACTGCAGGCGATATCCTACGGCTTAAGACGGAAGTGTTTACATTTTTGTGATTTGTGCATGTGTTTTATTCTAGACAATGTGGTCCTAATTCATATTCTAACATATCTCCTATTATCACTGATCTGTACTGCTGGATGTTCATAATATATAATACGGTCTTTTACAAATCCATTCTCTCTGCTGTAATGAAAGCTGCTTATTATTCCAGGCTCTTGAGGCTTTGACCAGTGCCGTGAAGAATCGCTCTGGTTATTGTGATGCCTATTATCAACGAGGACTCTGCCGGATGCGTCTCCAGCAATCAAAGTGTGTACAGGATTTCAATAAAACCCTGGAGATAAACCCAGAACATTTTCAGGTACAGGTCTTGTTCCAAGCTAAAAATCTAACATATTCTCCCGATATAATACATAATGGAAGGGGGAGTTGTTACATTGATTTGTAGGGTTGTTAGTTGGGTTCATGATCCTCAGGAGTGTAATTATAGAAGGTGCAGAGGATGTGGTCACTTCTTGGCCCAGAAGTCTGAAGAGGTCCAAATGATCTCTACCCCATATAATGAGGCTAGTGGCATAAATGAAATTTAAGGATGAGGATCCTATTATTATTATTATTATTATTATTATTTATTATTATTATTATTATTATAGCGCCATTTATTCCATGGCGCTTTACAAGTGAAAGAGGGTATACATACAACAATCATTAACAGTACAAAACAGACTGGTACAGGAGGAGAGAGGACCCTGCCCGCGAGGGCTCACAGTCTACAGGAGGAGAGAGGACCCTGCCCGCGAGGGCTCACAGTCTACAGGAGGAGAGAGGACCCTGCCCGCGAGGGCTCACAGTCTACAGGAGGAGAGAGGACCCTGCCCGCGAGGGCTCACAGTCTACAGGAGGAGAGAGGACCCTGCCCGCGAGGGCTCACAGTCTACAGGAGGAGAGAGAAACCTGCCCGCGAGGGCTCACAGTCTACAGGGAATGGGTGATGGTACAATAGGTGAGGACAGAGCTGGTTGCGCAGTGGTGTACTGGACTGAGGGCTATTGTAGGTTGTAGGCTTGTTGGAAGAGGTGGGTCTTGAGGTTCCTCTTGAAGCTTTCCATGGTAGGGGAGAGTCTGATATGCTGAGGTAGAGCGTTCCAGAGTATGGGGGATGCAAGGGAGAAATCTTGTACGCGATTGTGGGAAGAGCAGATAAGAGAGGAGATTAAATATTAAAGAGTTTGCGACGGGGGCTCAGGAGCATCAAGAAATTAATTTGTGAAGAGCTTAGTTTACTATCTAGTAATATGAATGGAGCACATCCTTAGGAATTGGGAATGTTGTTGTATTTATTTTGTATCCATATGTTGTGCCATGACGTATGTATATGGGTACGGCATGTTTATCCTGTGTTAAGTGCCTGGCTCAGCTGTTCATTCACCCTGCACTCCCTACCATAATAATTTGCTTTTTAATGCAGGCCTATTTGTGCCGAGCAGCTTTTTATGGATTTAGAAAGAGATATTCCAAAGCCATCATGAATTGCAATTCTGCAATCAAAGTACAGCCACGCAGCGTAAGAGCTTATCTCTACAGAGGAGCGTTAAAGTACTACATTAAGGTGAGGCGCGCTATCTCAGGAACATCCTTTTAACTGCTCTAAAAGGCTCTGTAAGTAATTGTTACTCAAGGGGTTCTTATTTCGTCTCTGCAGTTTGCTTGCATGTGTACTATGGGCTTTGTTCTTTAAGAAAATTTGAGCTTTGTTGATCATTGTCAATCAATAGTCTTTTTTTTCTAAAGAACTAAAATTTACATAGTTTCGGTACTGTTATACAAGTATCCCAGGCTGTAGATGCACTGACGAGGGACAAATCACCCCGAAACACCGTGTCTGCAAATTGGGATTCTGATCTGGCATTAAATCCTAAAGGGGGCTTTACACGGTAGCGATATTGCTAGCAATTTCTAGCGATATAGAGCGAGTAAGTTCCCGCCCCTGTCGTGCATGCGATTGTTTGTGATCGCTGCCGCAGCGTCACACGCACTTACCTGGTCAGCGGCGTCGCTGTGACTGCCGAACAATCCCTCCCTCAACGGGGAGGTGCGTTCGGCATCACAGCGACGTCAATCAAAGCGGAGGCGCGGAGCTTAGCGTGATGTAAACATCTCGCCCACCTCTTCCTTCCGCATTGTGGCCGGCAGCAGGTAAGGAGACGTTCCTCGCTCCTGCGGTGTTACACATAGCGATGTGTGCTGCCGCAGGAGCTACGAACCACAACAAAAAACAACCCTTACCGATTTTTGAGTTTGGGACGACCTCTCCATGGTGAACGATTTTCACCATTTTTGGGGTCGCTTAAGGTCGCAGGTACCTGTCACACGCTGCGATATCGTTATTGACGCCGGATGTGTGTCACTAACAACGTGACCCCGACGATAAAAAATTAACGATATCGTAGCGTGTAAAGCCCCCTTAAGTCTTATAAAAAGGCTTGTCTAAAAAGCCACTTTTGACTTTGAGGATTGCTACTCCCAATAGGTGGCGCTAGAGTTAGTCTCCTTCCTCACTGCAGGGACAAATTGAATAATTCCCAGAGGGGCATTGCAGCTAGAAGTCCCTTCACTGTTAGCCAGACTGGTTTGTCAGGTCTCTGTAAGGAGAATAGTCTTCCCCGTGGTCCCCACATAGCTTCTCATAAGCCAGATCATATACCCACACTTTGCACTGACGAAGGGCAATCAACCCGAAACACCGTGTCTGCAAATTGGCATTCTGATCTGGCATTAAGTCCTGAGTCTTATGAAAAGGCTTGTCTATAAAGCCACTTTTGACTTTTAGGATTGCTACTTCCAATAGGTGGCGCTAGAGTTTGTCTCCTTCCTCACTGGAGGGACAATTTGAATAATTCCCAGAGGGGCATTGCACTTATAGAAGTCCCTTCACTGTTAGCTAGACTGGTTTGTCAGGTCTCAATAAGGAGAATAGTCCTCCCCGTGGTCCCCACATAGCTTCTCATAAGCCACATCAGATACCCACACTTTGCTCTGACGAAGGGCAATCACCCCGAAACACCATGTCTGCAAATTGGGATTCTGATCTGGCATTAAATCCTGAAGGACCATTTACACGCCGCGACATTGCTAACGATATATCGTCGGGGTCATGGTGTTTGTGACGCACATCCGGCGTCGTTAGCGACATCGCAGCGTGTGACAGGCAGAAGCGACCTTAAACGATCACAAAAGAGACAAAAAAATCGTTGGTATATGAGAGGTCATTCATTTACCAAAAATCGTTGTCTGGTAAGTAGCGATGTTGTTCCTCATTCCTGCGGCAGCACACATCGCTATGTGTGACACCGCAGGAGCGACAAACATCTCCTTACCTGCGTCCACAGGCAATGAGGAAGGAAGGAGGTGGGCGGCATGTTCCGGCCACTCATCTCCACCCCTCCTCTGCTATTGGACGGCTGCCGTGTGACGTTGCTGTGATGCCGCACGAACCGCCCCCTTAGAAAGAAGGCGGATCGCCGGCCAGAGCGATGTCGCAGGGAAGGTAAGTACGTGTGACGGGTGTTAGCGATCTTGTGCGCCACGGTCAGCGATTTGCCCGTGACGCACAACCGACGGGGGCGTGTATGCTCGCTAGCGATATCGGTACCGTTATCGCAGCGTGTAAAGTACCCTTAAGTCTTATGAAAAGGCTTGTCTAAAAGCCACTTTTGACTTTTAGGATTGCTACTTCCGATAGGTGGCGCTAGAGTTTGTCTCTTTCCTCACTGGAGGCACAATTTGGCTGTAGATGCAAATTCAAAAATCATGCAATCAATGGTACTATTTATTTTGAAAACACATTTCTCTCAAGCGCACTGGTATTAGACATACATATTTTGGGGCTGATTCATTAAAGCTTTGAAAAGTTGCAAAATGTGGAGTTCAGCAGAACGTTGGCGACTATTGATGTTTTCATACCAGTTTTAATCAGCTCCACCAAGACGGATGGAGAGGAGCAAAGCCGGGATGGGGCTTAGCCTTGACCGCTTGTCTAATTTATTATAAGTGAAGGAGGCGCACGCTATCCAGAAGATGTGCCAAATTCATTAAGTGTCATGTGCCCCTTAATGAATTTGATGCGTTATACTCTATCAAGACTAGCTTAGCTTGAGAGTGCAATACTCCAGTCTTGATGAATCCAAACCTTCGTGTTTTTATTTTTACTGTCTTCCGCATTCAATAAAGCCCAAACTATAGGTAGTTGTCATGTCCCCACTGGAGTCCGCTCCTGCAACGACGTCTGCTTCGATCACAAGGTGCCGCCGTATTCCCACCGTGGCCAGTGATAGGAGAGGAGTCAGTATCAGTGGCTATGGTGGGCACAGGTCCACCCATCCACTTAAAAAAAACACCAAAAAGGAGCCAAGACAAATGATATGTGCACACACAGAATGTGGTGAGCCTTCCTCATAAAGATGGCTGCAGCCGAGGTGCAAGATGCTGATGTCACAGCCACTCAACCTCCACACTAGGGGGGAGGGGCGGCTGCTTAGCATAGGACATGCACACTAATAAGGCTTGCACTGGGAGCCCATCATATAATGAGTGAAATGCACAGTGTCTGAACTGTGACCTATAAATGACGCCAGAAACCCAGGTCAGGCGGGCTAAACAGCACTATATAGGTGCATCTCGCACGGATACACGAGACGCACAGTGTCTGAATAGTGGCCTATAAATGACGTACAACACCAGGTCAGGCAGGTCAGTTAGCACTATGAGTACATAACACATGACAGGCTCACCATTTAACCACCTGAATTCAAAAGGTCCACACACATCCTGCAAAAATGGATAAAATGTGCCATACCTCAAATAGTGAGATATTAGTTTATATTTTGGCCCAAAATATGTAAGCTCGCAATCCGTTCGTCAAGGATTCTCACACTTGCGAGTCCCTACTAGAGATGAGCGAACCGGTCGCGGTTCGGCTCGAGGTCGGTTCGCCGAACGGGGGTCCCGTTCGAGTTCGGTTCGTCGAACGTTCGACGAACCGAACTCGAGCCAATAGGCTATAATGGGAGGCAAACACAAACACATAAAAATGCATTATAAATGTACACAAACAGTTAATAAACATTGCCATAACACTTACCGGTCCTCGCGATCCCTTCTGCACTCTGTCTCCTGCCGCTATTCCATCCGATGATCGCTGAATCCTCCCGGTGACGGCACTGCCAGCAGAGAAGCAGGACCTATCGAGACGTCAAAATAGCCATGTGACCAGTCACGTGGCTATTATCTCATTGGCTACAGACTGGTCACATGACTATGACGCGTCATGTAGGACCTGCGAGTGCATCTCTCCGGTACACGGTGCACATATGTGTATCGCCGTGTACCGGCGACATGCTCTAGCACACGGTCGACTCCCTGTTCCGTTAGGGACCGGCTGACACAGCCGGTCATTAACGGAGATCACCGTTGCCATAGCAACGCAGTTAGCGGTGACGTCACCGCTAACCGCAGCTCCGAGAGCACCTTTGCTATGGCAACGCGTCTGTCAGCGTTACCGCTGTTACCGCTGACAGCCAGCACTGATCACTCACGGAGTGAAGGCTGCACGCTGCTTCCCGATTGTAGTGAGGATTGTACTGAGGATGAGGTTCCCCAGCCCCAAGTGATGGGCTGGTGAACCTTATCCTCACTACAATCGTCACTACTACTACACTAGTGAGTATTGTACTGAGGATGAGGTTCCCCAGCCCCAAGTGATGGGCTGGTGAACCTCATCCTCACTACAATCGTCACTACTACTACACTAGAAAGAAAGAAGACAGAAGACCATGGATCGTGGAGGGCTGACAGGGGGTAATAAAGATGGAGTCTCTAATGTGTCTGTGTATTTATTTCTATTAAAGTATTTTTTCTCTGTGTGGTGTCTTTTTTTTAACCCTTTATTGGAGATTCTTAATGGCCGGGTCAAACGTGCCTGACATTAAGAATCTCTGGCTTAATACTGGCTAGTAAAACAAAGCCAGTATTAACTCATGATTACCCAACAAGCCACCCGGCTCCAGGGCTGTTGGAAGAGTTGGATACAGCGCCAGATGATGGCGCTTCTATGAGAGCGCCATTTTCTGGGACGGCTGCGGACTGAAATCCGCAGCAGAGGCGCCCAGAAACCTCGGGCTAACCTGTGCTGCGGATTCCAATCCCCAGCTGCCTAGTTGTACTCGGCTGGACACAAAAATGGGGCGAAGCCCACGTCATTTGTTTTTTAATTATTTCATGAAATAAGTGAAATAATTAAAAAAAAATGGGCTTCCCTATATTTTTGGTTCCCAGCCGGCTACAAATAGGCAACTGGGGGTTGGAGGCAGCCCGTGGCTGCCTGCTGTACCTGGCTAGCATACAAAAATATGGCGAAGCCCACGTCATTTTTTTGGTGGGCAAAAAACTTCTGCATACAGTCCTGGATGGAGTATGCTGAGCCTTGTACTTCTGCAGCTGCTGTCTGCTCTTCTCCATACAGACAGACAGCAGCTGCAGAACTACAAGGCTCAGCATACTCCATCCAGGACTGTATGCAGAAGTTTTTTGCCCCCTGAAAAAATTATGTGGGCTTCGCCATATTTTTGTATGCTAGCCAGGTACAGCAGGCAGGTACGGCTGCCCCCAACCCCCAGTTGTCTATTTGTACCCGGCTGGGAACCAAAAATAAAGGGAAGCCCTTTTTTTATTATTTCATGAATTTCATGAAATAATTAGAAAACAAATGACGTAGGCTTCGACCCATTTTTGTGTCCAGCCAGGTACAACTAGGCAGCTGGGGATTGGAATCCGCAGCACAGGTTGGCCTGAACTTTCTGGGCCCCACTGCTGCGAATTGCAGTCTGCAGCCGCCTCAGAAAATGGCACTTTCATAGAAGCGCCATCTTCTGGCGCTATATCCAACTCTTCAAGCACCTGCCTGCTATACCTGGCTAGCATACAAAAATATGGCGAAGCTCACGTCCTTTTTTTTGTAGTTTTTTGGCAAAAAAAATAAAAAATGCTTCCCTGGATTTTCCATTGCCAGTGAAGGTAACACCAAGCAGTGGGGGTTAGCAGCCAGTAGCTGCTTGGATTACCCTTAGCTAGCAATACAAAAAATGCAGCGGGAGCCCATATATATTTTTTTTAATTATTTATTTAAATAACTAAAAATAAAATGGGCTTCCCTGTATTTTGATTGCTGGACATCACAGTGCTGTAAAAATAAATCTTTAAAAAAATGACGTAGCGCTCCGCGGTATTTTTGATTCTCAGCAGATAAAGCAGACAGCTATGGGTTGCCACCCCCATCTGCCTGCCGTTACCTTGGTTGGCAATCAAAATACAGGGAAGCCCATTAATTTTTTCTATTTAAAAAATAGTTAAAAAAAAAATGACGTTGGGTCCCCCCATTTTTGATAGCCAGCTAGGGTAAAGCAGACGGCTGTAGCCTGAAAACCACAGCTGGCAGCTTTACCGTGGTTGGGGATCCAATGTGGAGGTCCCCTCAGGCTCTTTTTTATAATTATTTTATAAATATTAATAATTACACAATAAAAGTAGGGTCCCCCCCAAATTAGATCACCAGCCAAGGTAAAGCGGACAGCTGTGGTCTGGTATTCTCAGGGTGGGAAGGTCCATAGTTATTGGGCCTTCACAGCCTAAAAATAGCAGGCCGCAGGCACCCCAGACGTGGCGCATCCACTAGATGCGCCAATCCTGGCGCTTCACCCCAGCTCATCCCGTGCCCTGGTGCAGTGGCAAACGGGGTAATAAATCGGGTTGATACTAGCTGTAAAGTCACCTGAGATCAAGCCCAGCAGTTTGTGATGTCATGGCGTCTATTAGATACCCAACATCATAAACTGTCAGTACTAACAAAAAAAAAATCGACAAAAGAAATTTATTTGAAAAAACAGTCCCCAAAACATTTCCACTTTCACCAATTTATTGTAAGAAAAAAAATAAAGGGGTCCCACGATGACTCTGGACCGTCTAGAATATCGGGGGGGGGGGGGGGAGACACTCAGGGAACGTATCCCCCATTTTCTAGGAGTGCGGACCCTTCATGTGAGGAGTGTGGGTGCAATGAATCTGCACTCACTCTCCCCGGGTCCACAGCAGCAGAGTCCATGTCGTAATGGTTGCTACCAAAGCTGCAATGCCCTGCTCATGAGGTAAGGGCATGCCTAATCAGGAGAACTACTGTAGAGGAAGCTCTGCTCACTGGTATATAGGTGCTCAGAGGTAATAATAGATAAAATTAGTGAGTAACCTCGGCACAAAAGTCACAACGGATAGTAATGCAAAATCACTCTTTATTGGTCCGTATTAAGAAAAAATTTTTTTCATAAGCATATATGTTTTTGTCCAAAACAAGTTACAAATGACGTTTCGGCCTCAGCCTTCGTCAGATTGCACTTATCTGCTTGTAATCATGAAAAATGACAATAATCAGTATCACATAAGAGTGAGAGAACAATAACATAAACTCGAACAATGTAGAGGTACAATTGGGATGCAGCAAAAAAATTGCAACACAGCAAGAAATGAAACACATGATACAAATGTCATAATACAGTACAAGGACAATATAGTAATGACAAATATGGGGTCAGAGTAGGCTTAGACAGCTCTGGTACGAAAGAGATGTCAATCATAAAGTAACATGTGCAGTAGGTGTAGAGCTACAGTATGCATGGCAGAGCTAATGGGTAGACTGACTATAGAAAAAGAACGGAGAAAAAGTGGAGAAAAAAGTGGAGTAAAAATGGAGAAAAAGTGGAGAAAAAATGGAGAAAAAAATGGAGAAAAAAATGGAGAAAAAGTGGAGAAAAAGTGGAGGAAAAAGTGGAGAAAAAAATGGAGAAAAAAGTGGAGGAAAAAGTGGAGGAAAAAGTGGAGAAAAAGTGGAGAAAAAGTGGAGAAAAAGTGGAGAAAAAGTGGAGAAAAAGTGGAGAAAAAGTGGAGAAAAAAATGGAGAAAAAGTGGAGATTAAATGGAGAAAAAGTGGAGATTAAATGGAGAAAAAGTGGAGAAAAAGTGGAGAAAAAGTGGAGAAAAAGTGGAGAAAAAAATGGAGAAAAAGTGGAGAAAAAGTGGAGAAAAAGTGGAGAAAAAGTGGAGAAAAAGTGGAGAAAAAGTGGAGAAAAAAAATGGAGAAAAAGTGGAGAAAAAGTGGAGAAAAAGTGGAGCACCCTTTGGTGCTTTTCATGTGGCACTAAGGGGTGCTTAGCTTTGTATTTAGCCAAAAAAATGAAAAAAAAAATGACGTAGGGTTCCCCCTAGTTTTGTAGCCAGCTAGGGTAAAGCAGACGGCTGCAGCCTGCAGACCACAGCTGGCAACCTCACCTTGGCTGGTAATCCAAAACTGAGGGCACCCCACGCTGTTATTTTAAATTAAATAAATAATTAAAAAAAACACGTAGGGGTCCCCCAAAATTGGATCACCAGCCAAGGTAAAGCAGACAGCTGGGGCCTGATATTCTCAGACTAGGGAGGTCCATGGTTATTGGACTCTCCCCAGCCTAAAAATAGCAGGACGCAGCCGCCCCAGAAGTGGCGCATCCATTAGATGCGCCAATCCTGGTGCTTCGTCCCAGCTCATCCTGCGCCCTGGTGCGGTGGCAAACGGGGTAATATATGGGGTTAATACCAGATGTGTAATGTCACCTGGCATCAAGCCCTGGGGTTGGTGAGGTCAGGCGTCTATCAGATACCCGACATCACCAACCCAGTCAGTAATAAAAAAAAAATAGACGACAAACACATTTTTATTTGAAAAAACACTCCCCAAAACATTCCCTCTTTAACCAATTTATTAGAATGAAAAACAAATCCAGGTCTGCTGTAATCCAAGGGGTTCCCATGACGATCCACACTGTCCCAGTCAATGAAGAGCAGGATGTTCCCCATTGGCTGGGAGAGCAATGCAGTGACCTGAGCTAACATCAATGGGTCAGCCCAGGTCACTGCAGGGGATGACAAGTGCTGCTGTCAGCGAGGCACATTACCTGCGCTGATCTCCAGCACACTGACAGCCCCTGTCACTGAGTTCAATGACCGGCGCCTTCACACCAAGTATCGCGAGAGGCCCGTGACGTCACCGCTAGTCAGTCTCGGGTCGGAAGCGAGAGGTGATGTGACAAGCGGCGGCCATGGAGGACAGTGACAGCGCTGAGGTCGGGATGGCGGGACTTCATCACCGCAGGTAAGCCGAGCGGGACCATGTGTGTGTGTGTGTGTGTGTGTGTGTGTGTGTGTGTGTGTGTGTGTGTGTGTGTGTGTGTGTGTGTGTGTGTGTATGTGTACATGCCGCGGGCAGGAGGGGGCGGAGCGAGCTGAGCGGGGAAGTGTGGGCTTCCTGCACGTAACTAGGATAAACATCGGGTTACTAACCAAAGCGCTTTGCTTGGATACCCGATGTGTATCTTGGTTACCAGCTTCTGGCAGGCTGCCAGCGATGGCTCCTGCACACTGTAGCTGTAAAAAGCCCTGCTTTTTGCTGCTAGAACTGTTCTCGAACGTATCTAGAACTATCGAGCTTTTAGCAAAAAGCTCGAGTTCTAGTTCGATCTCGAACAGCCCCAAAATCACTCGAGCCTAGAACTGGAGAACCTCGAACCGCGAACCGCGCTCAACTCTAGTCCCTACACTGAATTAGTTAGAAAAACCACAATGAACTATATCAAAATTCAGGTGGTTAAAGTTTATGTAACAAGACTCTAACAAGAATTCAACCACACGTACAGTACGGACCAAAAGTTTGGACACACCTCATTCAATGAGTTTTCTTTATTTTCATGAATCGTAGATTCACATTGAAGGCATCAAAACTATGAATTAAAACATGTGGAATGAAATACTTAAAGTGTGAAACAACTGAAAATGTGTCTTATATTCTAGGTTCTTCAAAGTAGCCACCTTTTGCTTTGATCACTGCTTTGCACACTCTTGGCATTTTCTTAATGAGCCTCAAGAGGTAGTCACCGGAAATGGTCTTCCAACAGTCTTGAAGGAGTTCCCAGAGATGCTTAGCACTTGTTGATCCTTTTGCCTTCACTCTGCGGTCCAGCTCACCCCAAAACATCTCGATTGGGTTCAGGTCTGGTGACTGTGGAAGCCAGGTCATCTGGCGTAGCACCCCATCACTCTCCTCCTTAGTCAAATAGCCCTTACACAGCCTGGAGATCTGTTTGGGGTCATTGGGGTTGTAAAATAAATGATGGTCCAACTAAACGCAAACCGGATGGAATAGCACACCACTGCAAGATGCTGTGGTAGGCATGCTGGTTCAGTATGCCTTCAATTTTGAATAAATCCCCAACAGTGTCAGCAGCAAAGCACCCCCACACCGTCACACCTCCTCCTCCATGGCTACTTTGAAGAACCTAGAATATAAGGCATATTTTCAGTTGTTTCACACTTTTTTGTTAAGTATTTCATTCCACATGTGTTAATTCATAGTTTTGATACCTTCAATGTGAATCTACAATTTTCAGAGTCATGAAAATAAAGAAAACTCTTTGAATGAGCAGGTGTGTCCAAACTTTTGCTCTGTACTGTACATTTAATGCAAAGACTCAATATTTATAGTGTTATCCCTTATATTTCAAGACATCTGAACTTCACCCTGGCAGCTGGATATCAGTTTCTAGACCAAATCTTGATTGATGACCCATTCTTACCTAATCCGTACTCAGAGTTGACCACAATTCCTGTGTTTTTGTTTGTCCTCCTGCTTTTTGAGGATTGACTTCAGGTTCTGAATGGTATGAGATCTGGGGAGTTTCCTGGCCATGGACCCAAAATGTCAAGTGTTGCTCGCCAAGAGCCACTTAGTTATCACTTTTCCTTTGTGACATGGTCTCCATTATGCTGCAAAAATCATGTTTCATTATTTAATTGTTCATGGAAGGTTGAGGGAAGTTCTTCTTGGAGGATGTTTAGATCCTATTCTTTAATGACAACTTTTTTTTTACTGCCATGAATAGTCACCTCCCAAAAAATAGTAAAGGTGAACAGAAAGTAATATGTGTCTCAAAACTGTACCAGTACAGGCTACAGCTCACTGCAAAAGACAAGCACTTTGTCCCCCAAAAAATGATGGTTCTCTGAAAATGGCAGCACAAAAACAAATTTTATTATTATTGTTTTATTTTACAAAAGCAATAAAAAAAAATCAACACAATCAAAGTGACCACCAGAATAGTTATTTATGCCGCATGATGAATGGTGCACAATTCGAAAAGTAGCAGACTGTCACACAGAGTTTTGCACAAACTTCGCTGACTGTCATGGTGATGTTGGCCACTGTTCAGATTGCAGATTCTGACACTCCACCCGATGGTTTCTCCGGTGTCTGCGATCAACACAGGTAGACTCCAGTGTCGACCTGCTGTGTGCTGATTCATAGGCAGGCTATCAAGAGTTAATCTCTGCTGGTCTGCTTGCTCCTTTGGTTATATGTTGTGTGGAGGCCTATCCCATCTGCAACCCTCCCATTTAAGCTGGTAGAAACCTTCCACCCATGCCAGCTATAGTTTATTTTATGTTGGTCTGTGAGGTGTGGTGTCCCAGACTAATTCGGGCGTCACACGAGACGATCTATCGTGCGATGCATCGTCGGGGTCACGGTTTTCGTGACGCACATCTGGCATCGCTTGTGACGTCGTCCCGTGTGACACCTATGAGCGTCTGTAAACGATCGCAAATCGGTTACGAATTGCGAATCGTGTACAGGTCGCTCATTTTTAAAAAATCGTTTATTCTACTTTGCGCCGATTGTTAATCGTACCCGGGGTAGCACACAGCACACCGGGGACGATGAACACAGCTTACCTGCGTCCCGCGGCTCCCGCCGGTTATGCGAAAGGAAGGAGGTGGGCGGGATGTTTACGTCCCGCTCATCTCCGCCCCTCCGCTTCTATTGGCTGGCCGCTGTGTGACGTCGCTGTGATGCCGAACGTCCCTCCCCCTTCAGGAAGTGGATGTTCGCCGCCCACAGCGAGGTCACTCAGCAGGTAAGTACATGTGACATCGGTTTAACGACTTTGTGCGCCACGGGCAACTAATTGCCCTTGTCGCACAAATGACGGGAGCGGGTGTGATCGCTCGTTCAATCGCACGATAGATTGTACCGTGTGAAGCCCGCATTACTGGTGAACGTTGTGCTCATCGCTTGGTGCGGTTGTGGAGTTTACCTCTGTTTTGTAGCTTCATTCCTGCTCTTTTTTTTTTTTTTATCTGAACCTCTTATTGTCTTTACCTTTGTGTGTACATGTTGTGTGATATAGTATAGGTTTTCCTTTGTCTGTCTTTATCTGTGGGTTTCATCACACTCCTGTCCCGTCCCTCCCGAAGGGGAGAGGGAATCAGCTCAGGACTGGTGAGGAGCAGGACCAGGAAGGAGACTCAGACCTCTCCACCATCAGGAGTATCCTTAAGATTAGGGATAGCATAGGGCAACTAGCTTGAGGGACAGCTTAGTCTTCGTTATCCCATAATCATCATGACACAGAATTGCTGTTTTTTCCATTCCCTACTGGAAAAAAAAAATACATTTTATTTTAATAAATGAAAATTAATAAAAATTAAATTTATCTCAAATGATAGCAATGAAAATTATAACTCATCCTGCAAAAAAACAAGCAATCGTAGCTGTTTGGGCGGGGATTATTGTTACACGCATGGGAACTTTGTGTTCGTTGTGGACAGGCTTCCATTACACCACACATAATCAATGCTTTGTCCATTCCAGGCATATAAATTGGCAATTCAAGACTTAACAAAGGCAGCAGAGTTGGATCCATCTTGCTCCCTTGTGTATTACAACAGAGGCGTTTGCTATCATCAGATCAAGATGTATGAAGAGGTAGGATGATGAGAGCCTGGATTACAGGACCGTTAAGACACATGTTTATTGATAAAAAGCAGCAACCTTAACCCTAAACCCTAACCCTAAACCTTCACATGATATGGCTTTAGATTATCAAGTGATCTTAAAATTAAAGTTTTTGTCTCATGACGGAGAGTTAAGGGTGCTTTATACGCTGCGACCTCGCTAACGAACTCGTTATCGATGCAACACGCCAGATCGCACATACAATTTTTCCGAGATCGCACATGTGACCGGCGCTACAAAAATGACCGATGTGCGATCTCGGCAAATCTTATCTGCGATCTGGCGTGTCACATCGCTAACGAGATCGCTAGCGAGGTCGTAGCATGTAAAGCACCCTTTTTGATAAATCCATAGGATATGCAAAGTACGTCACACATATTGTTGTGTTTTTTTGTATATACACCAGAACATTACTAATATTAATGCCAATGTGCTCATCAACTACTACTACTACTAGTCAGATGCATGGCAATTGAATTTTCTTTTAGTATGCCATAACTGTTAAGGCCCCATTACACGCAACGACATTGCTAACAAGATGTCGCTGGGGTCACGGAATTCGTGACGCACATCCGGCCTCGTTAGCGACGTCGTTGCGTGCGACACCTACGAGCGACCGCTAACGATCCAAAATACTCACCACATCGTTGATCATTGACACGTCATTCATTTTCAATATGTCATTGATTTTCTGGGACGCAGGTTGTTCGTCGTTCCTGAGGCAGCACACATCGCTACGTGTGACACCCCGGGAACGACGAACAACAGCGTACCTGCGTCCTCCAGCAACGAGGTGGGAGTGACGTTTATGCGGCTGCTCTCCGCCCCTCCGCTTCTATTGGGCGGTCGCTGTGTAACGTCGCTGTGACGCCGCACGAACCACCCCCTTAGAAAAGAGGTTTGCTTGCCGGCCACAGCGACGTCTTTAGGCAGGTAAGTATGTGTGACGGGGACTAATGATATTGTGCGCCATGGGCAGCGATTTGCCCATGACGCACAAACGACGGGGGCGATCGTTAGCGATGTCGCAGCGTGTAAAGCAGCCTTAAGTCATTGGAATAATTATTTAAAGTAGCTCTTGCAGGCACCTTTTCATCACCACATCTGGAATGTGATTGGTTGGCAATTGCAAATAGAGCTGCCAGCAGAGGATCTTGATGATTTGCCCAAGTTCTTTTAGCGTGGGAGAACATTGCTTCGACAGCCATTAGTAACCTCATTGATAGCTGTCAAAGAGTATAAAGGGTACTTTACACGCTGCGATATCAGTACCGATATCGCTAGCGAGCGTACCCGCCCCCGTCGGTTGTGCACAACATCGCTAACACCCGTCACATGGACGTACCTTCCCTGCGACGTTACATTTGGCCGGCGATCCGCCTCCTTTCTAAGGGGGTGGTTCGTGCGGCGTCACAGCGATGTCACACGCCAGCCGTCCAATAGAAGAGGAGGGGTGGAGATGAGCGGGATGTAACATCCCGCCCACCTCCTTCCTTCGGCATTGCCGTTGGACGCAGGTAAGGAGATGTCCGTTGTTCCTAAGGTATCACACATAGCGATGTGTGCTGCCGCCGGAACGACGAACAACATCGTACCTGCAGCAGCAGCGATATTAAGGAAAGGAACAACGTGTCAACGATCATCGTTTTTGCGCTCCTTGATCGTCGCTCCTTGGTGTCACACGCTGCGATGTCGCAATCACAGCGCCGCCCATATTCTCGTGCTTGTGACACACGTCACCAGCGATCCTGGCGTGGGCGGCACCTCGTGCGCAGTGGGCGGCGTCCTGATGGATGAAATGGAGCGTGGGGGGGCGGCGTAAATCTGCTGGAGGAACAGCAACGGTCAGCAGAGAGCCCGCCCCCATGGACGATTTACAAAATTTACATAGCAAAAGGTACAAGTTTATAAAGTATTTAATTTGGTTTAAAAGGGGCCACAAAAAGTATAGAAACCTGCTAGAATGCCGCCCACGAGCTGCAGAGGGGGAAACTTTTAGGTTTCAAGCTAAATTTCTGATGACAGGTTCCCTTTAAATTTATTTAGTTGGAAAAAGCAAGTCAATTGTAAACTTGTTTCATGCCATATATCTGCTGTCCTTCTCGTGCTGTTAAAGCTTTTATCTTTCACAATGTACAGCTGCTTTTATTAATCTTACCAGTTACTTATTTAGTGAATTTTCCTCTCTTGTTGTCCTTTTTTCTCCCACAAGACTCTGAATTCTCCATGGTTTAATGTGAGGACCAAAGCCTCGATTTGACACTGAAATATTGCAGATATGAATTCTGCTGCGCAATGAAGACGCTGCAGGATTATAGGAGTCAGAGTGCAGATCATATGGGAATTACCCGAATGGAGTGGATAATTATTAGTGATGAGCGAGCACAGCCATGTTCGCTACTCAAAACAAACATTTTGATCATCGGATGAGCTCAACTCATTTACTGAGTATGATGTAACTCTACCAGGAACTCGAGCATTTTTCTGAAAAATATTCCAGAAAATGCTCAAGTTGCACATTGACTTCCATTATACTCAGTACATGAGTCGCGCCCATGCAAGCGTCCAACTGCTCATTACGAGTACCGAGCACCCGAGCATAGTAGTGCCCGTTCATCACTAGTTAATGTATGGGTATCAAGCACCCGAGCATGGTAGTGCCTGCTCATCACTAGTTAAAGTTACTAGTTAATGGTAGTGCTCACTCATCAATAGTTACGAGACCAAGCACCCGAGCATGGTAGTGCCCGCTCATCACTAGTACCAAGTACCTGAGCATGGTAGTGCCCGCTCATCACTAGTACCAAGTACCTGAGCATGGTAGTGCCCGCTCATTACTAGTACCAAGTACCTGAGCATGGTAGTGCCCGCTCATCACTAGTACCAAGTACCTGAGCATGGTAGTGCCCGCTCATCACTAGTACCAAGTACCTGAGCATGGTAGTGCCCGCTCATCACTAGTACCAAGTACCTGAGCATGGTAGTGCCCGCTCATCACTAGTACCAAGTACCTGAGCATGGTAGTGTCCGCTCATCACTAGTACCAAGTACCTGAGCATGGTAGTGCCCGCTCATCACTAGTACCAAGTACCTGAGCATGGTAGTGTCCGCTCATCACTAGTTAAGAGTACCCGAGCATGGTAGTGCTCGCTCATCACTAGTCAAGAGTACCGAACATGGTAGTGCTCACTCATCACTACTTCCAAGTGCTGAGTATGATAATGCTCACTAATCACTAGTTGCGAGTACCAAGCACCCAAGTATTGTAATGATCAATCATCACTAGTACAGAGCACCTGAGCATGGTAGTGCCCGCTCATCACTAGTTACAAGTATCAAGCACCTGAGCATGGTAGTGCTCGCTCATCACTAGTTACGAGTACAGAGCAGCCGAGCATGGTAGTGCCCGCTCATCACTAGTTACGAGTACAGAGCAGCCGAGCATGGTAGTGCCCGCTCATCACTAGTTACGAGTACAGAGCAGCCGAGCATGGTAGTGCCCGCTCATCACTAGTTACAAGTATCAAGCACCTGAGCATGGTAGTGCTCGCTCATCACTAGTTACGAGTACAGAGCACCCGAGCATGGTAGTGCCCACTCATCACTAGTTACCAGTACAGAGCACCCGAGCATGGTAGTGCCCGCTCATCACTAGTTACAAGTATCAAGCACCTTAGCATGGTAGTGCCCGCTCATCACTAGTTACGAGTACCGAGCACCCGAGCATGGTAGCGCCCGCTCATCACTAGTTACAAGTATCGAGCACCTGAGCATGGTAGTGCTCGCTCATCACTAGTTACGAGTACTGAGCCCCCGAGCATGGTAGTGCCCGCTCATCACTAGTTATGAGTACTGAGCACCCGAGCATGGTAGTGCCTGCTCATCACTAGTTACGAGTAATGAGCCCCCGAGCATGGTAGTGCCCACTCATCACTAGTTACAAGTATCGAGCACCTGAGCATGGTAGCGCCCGCTCATCACTAGTTACAAGTATCGAGCACCCGAGCATGGTAGTGCCCGCTCATCACTAGTTACAAGTATCAAGCACCTGAGCATGGTAGTGCCCGCTCATCACTAGTTACGAGTACCGAGCACCCGAGCATGGTAGCGCCCGCTCATCACTAGTTACAAGTATCGAGCACCTGAGCATGGTAGTGCTCGCTCATCACTAGTTACGAGTACTGAGCCCCCGAGCATGGTAGTGCCCGCTCATCACTAGTTATGAGTACTGAGCACCCGAGCATGGTAGTGCCCGCTCATCACTAGTTACGAGTACTGAGCCCCCGAGCATGGTAGTGCCCACTCATCACTAGTTATGAGTACTGAGCACCCGAGCATGGTAGCGCCCGCTCATCACTAGTTACAAGTATCGAGCACCTGAGCATGGTAGTGCTCGCTCATCACTAGTTACGAGTACTGAGCCCCCGAGCATGGTAGTGCCCGCTCATCACTAGTTACAAGTATCGAGCACCTGATCATGGTAGTGCCCGCTCATCACTAGTTACAAGTATCGAGCACCTGATCATGGTAGTGCTCATTCATCACTAGTTACGAGTACTGAGCATCCGAGCATGGTAGTGCCAACTCATCACTAGTTACCAGTACAGAGCACCCGAGCATGGTAGTGCCCGCTCATCACTAGTTACAAGTATCGAGCACCTGAGCATGGTAGTGCTCGCTCATCACTAGTTACGAGTACTGAGCCCCCGAGCATGGTAGTGCCCGCTCATCACTAGTTACAAGTATCGAGCACCTGATCATGGTAGTGCTCATTCATCACTAGTTACGAGTACTGAGCACCCGAGCATGGTAGTGCCCGCTCATCACTAGTTACGAGTACTGAGCACCTGAGCATGGTAGTGCCCGCTCATCACTAGTTACAAGTATCGAGCACCTGAGCATGGTAGTGCTCGCTCATCACTAGTTACAAGTACTGAGCCCCCGAGCATGGTAGTGCCCGCTCATCACTAGTTACAAGTATCGAGCACCTGAGCATGGTAGTGCCCGCTCATCACTAGTTACAAGTACTGAGCACCTGAGCAAGGTAGTGCCCGCTCATCACTAGTTACAAGTATCGAGCACCTGAGCATGGTAGTGCCCGCTCATCACTAGTTACAAGTATCGAGCACCTGAGCATGGTAGTGCCCGCTCATCACTAGTTACGAGTACAGAGCACCCGAGCATGGTAGTGCCCGCTCATCACTAGTTACGAGTACAGAGCACCCGAGCATGGTAGTGCCCGCTCATCACTAGTTACGAGTACAGAGCACCCGAGCATGGTAGTGCCCGCTCATCACTAGTTACGAGTACAGAGCACCCGAGCATGGTAGTGCCCGCTCATCACTAGTTACGAGTACAGAGCACCCGAGCATGGTAGTGCCCGCTCATCACTAGTTACGAGTACAGAGCACCCGAGCATGGTAGTGCCCGCTCATCACTAGTTATGAGTACTGAGCACCTGAGCATGGTAATGCTCGCTCATCACTAGTTACGAGTACAGAGCACCCGAGCATGGTAGTGTCCGCTCATCACTAGTTACGAGTACAGAGCACCCGAGCATGGTAGTGCTCGCTCATCACTAGTTACGAGTACAGAGCACCCGAGCATGGTAGTGCCCGCTCATCACTAGTTTACTTAACAATATGTACATTACTATTAAATAATTGGCTAACCTTTTTTCTGAGGGTGCCAATTTAAAATGTAACAGATGGCATTGTTTTAGCGATTTTGGGTACAATCTACTCAATCAAAATGACCTCACTTTATGATGCTGGCACAATATGCTGTGAAATATTGTGGCGTCTGTTTCACCTTTACGGTATAATTTTGCAGGCGCTGAAGGATTACAGTATTGTTCTTCTTCTTGGAGGGTGGAAGGAAGTAGATGTGAAGGTTCTCGTGAATCGTGGATTACTGTACCTAGAACTGCATGACTATGCCAATGCACTGGAGGTACTGTATGAAGTCATACATTATTCATGAAGCATACAAAAAAACTCATTGGTGTACCTAATGCACCTAGTTTAGTGACATTTATTGGGATTTTTGGATCAAATATAATGAGTAGATATGGATCAATGCACAACTATTGGCAAGAGTCATTTCTGCTTTCTTTGGTTCTGAATAACTTATGCAAAAATTGTGGAAAAACTACATTATATACTGTCAAAATAGAGAACCATAATGAACAATAAAAATCCCATGTATTTGTTATCTATAGTTCAGTATACTCATATGAGCGCATTACCAGCAGATAACTGCGAGCAGTAAAATGCTAATAAATACAGATAATGACCTTCTCAATGGCCACCAGACTCCGTAAAATAAGACACATCTACATTTTCTTTGTTTCAGACACTGAATGATTGTCAGAATATCTTTAAGTTGTTTTTTGCTTGTTTACACGATTTTTTAAGAAATATTTTTGGCTATGTTTTTTTCCATATAATGATCTTTATTAAAAAAGATTAGTAATCTTGCAGTTTTCACACTGGCCACTGGGGCTTTTGTAGACTCACACTTCTTGTTTTTTTTCTGGAGAAGTTTTCAGCAGGCTCATTATCATCAGAGGCAGGATTACAATGATAGTAACATCTCTATACACAGCTGATAACCCAGAATCCACTGATCACAATATGTGATGTTGCCGCTGACTCTTTGCCTTGACCTTTGTACACACACATTAGATGCTTCAATACAAAACATCGGGTTGGGGTTTGACCAATGTAGCTAATGTACATGTGCTGTTTCCTGAAACAAGGGGAAGATAGAGTTTAAAATGTCCCCAGCAACCAATGGGAAAATTGCAAGTATTCTTTTTAAAGTACCACTCCAGCATATTTTTCTTATTTCCCCTGTGGAGTGGTGCTTTAAATCTAAGTGCCAAGTCTTATACTCACTTACTGCCATCTTTATCTTTTTCAAGCCCCTCTCTCGTTGGTCTCCGGTGATTTGTGACATGCCGGCAGCTCCAGTGTTTCATGGAGCGCGCCATGGGTCACAACCCTCTACATTTCTATGAGAGCCTAAGGCAGGCTTTGCACACTACGACATCACAGCTGCGATGTCGGTGGGGTCAAATCAAAAGTGACGCACATCCGGCGCCGCTGTCGATATCGTAGTGTGTAAATTTTTTTTTATACGATTAAAGAGCGCAAAAGCGTCTAAATCGTACCATCGGTGTAGTGTCCGACATTTCCATAATTTGGGAAGGACCGATGGTACGATGTTGTTCCTCGTTCCTGCGGCAGCACACATCGCTGTGTGAGAAGCCGCAGGAGTGAGGAACATCTCCTACCTGCGTCCTGCGGCTCACGCCGGCTATGCGGAAGAAAAGAGGTGGGCGGGATGTTTACATCCCGCTCATCTCCACCCCTCCGCCGCTATTGGCCGCCTGCCGTGTGACGTTGCTATGACGCCGCCCGACCCGCCCCTTAATAAGGAGGCGGGACGCCGGCCAGAGCGACGGTCGTAGGGCAGGTGAGTGCATGTGAAGCTGCCGTAGCAATAATGTTCGCTACGGCAGCTATCACAAGATATCGCAGCTGCGACGGGGGCGGGGACTATCGCGCTCGGCATCGGAGCATTGGCTTGCGATGTCATAGTGTGCAAAGTGCCCCTTAGTCTGGCTCTCATAGAGATGCACTGAGGTTACGGTCACAAGATGGCGCTGCGAGATCAGAGTGGCGGTAGTAAAAGGTGAAAGTACAGGAAGGTGAGTATATGAGAGGGGGCAGTGGACTTTGTTTTTTCAGTGCTGGAGTGGTGCTTTATATCTACCTGTTTGGAGTAGTGCTTTAATACAGATTGTGATATGTACAAAACCATTGCCAAAAATATTTAAAAATACATTTAACACAGAAACGTGATTTAAACAATGGGTAATTTTCTGATGACAGCTTCCCTTTATAAGATACAGCTGAAGTACCCGGGCGTGTTGCCCGGGATAGTAACTGTCTCTCTTCGAGTTTCTGTCTGTCTCTGTGTGTCTGTCTGTCTGTATCAGTTTCTCTGTATCAGTCTCTCTGTCTGTCTCTCTCTTTCTCTGTCTGTCTCTCTCTGTCTGTCAGTCTCGTTCCCCATCTGTCTCTTTCCAGGTCTGTCTCTTTCCAGGTCTGTCTCTTTCCAGGTCTGTCTCTTTGCCCGGGCTGTCTCTTTGCCCGGGCTGTCTCTTTGCCCGGGCTGTCTCTTTGCCCGGGCTGTCTCTTTGCCCGGGCTGTCTCTTTGCCCGGGCTGTCTCTTTGCCTGGGCTGTCTGTCTCTCTCTCTCTATCCGTCTCTCCACCGACATCTTATTACCTCACACATAAGCTTCTTATACCGACACTTTATTTTGTTCCTATAGCAACCACTGACAGTTGCTATTAATAGCCTGTAGCTCCCACCTCCATTCAGTTTAATGGAGACATGTTTTTTGGAGAATAACGGTAAAGCGCGGGGTTAAATTTTCCTGTGAAAACATAGTCTATGACGTTCCCTGAGTCACATGGGGAGTCTGTGCAAAATTTCGTGATTGTAAATGTGACGCTGCGGATTCCTTTAGTGGACACACACATACACACACACACACACACACAGACACACACACACACACACGTACACTCAGCTTTATATATTAGATATGCCTCAAAGTTTTTTTGCGCATTTTACTCCAGCGGACCCTGGATGAAGACTGGCATCAAAAGTGCTACTGTGGATTTACATCTTAATCTCTTTATATCCTGACACATTACATGCTCTTGCAATACATCTTATCAGTAATTTTTTTCATAGAGCTGCTGTTCTTTGTGGTCAGTCGCCCCTTTTATCGACGTGGCACCTGCCTTGCTCTCCTCCAATGCATGTATTGTGATTTGTGCCATCACTCACATGGGCGGCTGGAGTGCTGTTACTCACAGATCATGCATGGTGCAAACAGCGCTCATCAGGAATAAGCATCAGATGACCTGTAGAGGGAAGAGCAGGTCCATGAGGATCATTGATGAGCGGGCACTACCATATTCAGTACTCGTAACGAGCAGTCGTATGCTCAGATGTGCTCATCTCATGTACCGAGTATAATGGAAGTCAGTAAGGAACTCGAGCATGTTTGAGTTCGCCATTGACTTCCATTATATTCAGGTACTTGAGTCGCGCCCATCTGAGCATCTGACTACTCATTATGAGTACCGAGCATGGTATTGCCCGCTCATCACTAGTTACGAGTACAGAGCACCCGAGCATGGTAGTGCCCGCTCATCACTAGTTACGAGTACTGAGCACCTGAGCATGGTAGTGCCCGCTCATCACTAGTTACGAGTACTGAGCACCTGAGCATGGTAGTGCCCGCTCATCACTAGTTACGAGTACAGAGCACCCGAGCATGGTAGTGCCCGCTCATCACTAGTTAAGAGTACTGAGCACCTGAGCATGGTAGTGCCTGCTCATCATTAGTTACGAGTACTGAGCACCTGAGCATGGTAGTGCCCGCTCATCACTAGTTAAGAGTACTGAGCACCCGAGCATGGTAGTGCCCGCTCATCACTAGTTACGAGTACTGAGCACCCGAGCATGGTAGTGCCCGCTCATCACTAGTTACGAGTACTGAGCACCCGAGCATGGTAGTGCCCGCTCATCACTAGTTAAGAGTACTGAGCACCTGAGCATGGTAGTGCCTGCTCATCATTAGTTACGAGTACTGAGCACCTGAGCATGGTAGTGCCCGCTCATCACTAGTTAAGAGTACTGAGCACCTGAGCATGGTAGTGCCCGCTCATCACTAGTTAAGAGTACTGAGCACCCGAGCATGGTAGTGCCCGCTCATCACTAGTTAAGAGTACTGAGCACCCGAGCATGGTAGTGCCCGCTCATCACTAGTTACAAGTACTGAGCACCCGAGCATGGTAGTGCTCGCTCATCACTAGTTACAAGTACTGAGCACCCGAGCATGGTATTGCCCGCTCATCACTAGTTACAAGTACTGAGCACCCGAGCATGGTAGTGTCCGCTCATCACTAGTTACGAGTACTGAGCACCCGAGCATGGTAGTGCCCGCTCATCACTAGTTACGAGTACAGAGCACCCGAGCATGGTAGTGCCTGCTCATCACTAGTTACGAGTACAGAGCACCCGAGCATGGTAGTGCCCGCTCATCACTAGTTACGAGTACTGAGCACCTGAGCATGGTAGTGCCCGCTCATCACTAGTTACAAGTACTGAGCACCCGAGCATGGTAGTACCCGCTCATCACTAGTTACGAGTACTGAGCACCTGAGCATGGTAGTGCCCGCTCATCACTAGTTACGAGTACTGAGCACCCGAGCATGGTAGTGCCCACTCATCACTAGTTACAAGTACTGAGCACCCGAGCATGGTAGTGCCCGCTCATCACTAGTTACCAGTACAGAGCACCTGAGCATGGTAGTACCCGCTCATCACTAGTTACGAGTACTGAGCACCTGAGCATGGTAGTACCCGCTCATCACTAGTTACGAGTACTGAGCACCTGAGCATGGTAGTGCCCGCTCATCACTAGTTACGAGTACTGAGCACCCGAGCATGGTAGTGCCCGCTCATCACTAGTTACGAGTACTGAGTACCTGAGCATGGTAGTGCCCGCTCATCACTAGTTACGAGTACTGAGTACCTGAGCATGGTAGTGCTCACTCATCACTAGTTACGAGTACAGAGCACCTGAGCATGGTAGTGCCCGCTCATCACTAGTTACGGGTACAGAGCACCAGAGCATGGTAGTGCCCGCTCATCACTAGTTACGAGTACAGAGCACCCAAGCATGGTAGTGCCCACTCATCACTAGTTACGGGTACAGAGCACCCGAGCATGGTAGTGCCCGCTCATCACTAGTTACGAGTACAGAGCACCCAAGCATGGTAGTGCTCACTCATCACTAGTTACGAGTACTGAGCACCTGAGCATGGTAGTGCCCGCTCATCACTAGTTACGAGTATTAAGCACCCGAACATGGTAGTGCCCGCTCATCACTAGTGACTAGTACCAGAGCATGGTAGTGCTCGCTCATCACTAGTTACGAGTATCATGCACCCGAGCATGGCCGTACCCGATCATCACTAGTTACGAGTATCAAGCACCCGAGCATGGTAGTGCCCACTCATCACAAGTTACGAGTACTGAGCACCCGAGCATGGTAGTGCCCGCTCATCACTAGTTACGAGTACTGAGTACCTGAGCATGGTAGTGCTCACTCATCACTAGTTACGAGTACAGAGCACCTGAGCATGGTAGTGCCCGCTCATCACTAGTTACGGGTACAGAGCACCAGAGCATGGTAGTGCCCGCTCATCACTAGTTACGAGTACAGAGCACCCAAGCATGGTAGTGCCCACTCATCACTAGTTACGGGTACAGAGCACCCGAGCATGGTAGTGCCCGCTCATCACTAGTTACGAGTACAGAGCACCCAAGCATGGTAGTGCTCACTCATCACTAGTTACGAGTACTGAGCACCTGAGCATGGTAGTGCCCGCTCATCACTAGTTACGAGTATTAAGCACCCGAACATGGTAGTGCCCGCTCATCACTAGTGACTAGTACCAGAGCATGGTAGTGCTCGCTCATCACTAGTTACGAGTATCATGCACCCGAGCATGGCCGTACCCGATCATCACTAGTTACGAGTATCAAGCACCCGAGCATGGTAGTGCCCACTCATCACAAGTTACGAGTACTGAGCACCCGAGCATGGTAGTGCCCGCTCATCACTAGTTACGAGTACTGAGCACCCGAGCATGGTAGTGCCCGCTCATCACTAGTTACGAGTACTGAGCACCCGAGCATGGTAGTGCCCGCTTATCACTAGTTACGAGTACTGAGCACCCGAGCATGGTAGTGCCTGCTCATCACTAGTTACGAGTACCGACCACCCGAGCATGGTAGTGCCCACTCATCACTAGTTACGATTACTGAGCACCCGAGCATGGTAGTGCCCGCTCATCTCTAGTTACGAGTACTGAGCACCCGAGCATGGTAGTGCCTGCTCATCACTAGTTACAAGTACTGAGCACCCGAGCATGGTAGTGCCCACTCATCACTAGTTACGAGTACTGAGCACCCAAGCATGGTAGTGCCCACTCATCACTAGTTACGAGTACTGAGCCCCCGAGCATGGTAGTGCCCGCTCATCACTAGTTACGAGTACTGAGCACCCGAGCATGGTAGTGCCCGCTCATCACTAGTTACGAGTACTGAGCACCTGAGCATGGTAGTGCCCGCTCATCACTAGTTACGAGTACTGAGCACCCGAGCATGGTAGTGCTCACTCATCACTAGTTACAAGTACTGAGCACCCGAGCATGGTAGTGCCCGCTCATCACTAGTTACGAGTACTGAGCACCTGAGCATGGTAGTGCTCGCTCATCACTAGTTACGAGTACTGAGCACCCGAGCATGGTAGTGCTCACTCATCACTAGTTACAAGTACTGAGCACCCGAGCATGGTAGTGCCCACTCATCACTAGTTACGAGTACTGAGCACCTGAGCATGGTAGTGCTCGCTCATCACTAGTTACGAGTACTGAGCACCTGAGCATGGTAGTGCCCGCTCATCACTAGTTATGAGTACTGAGCACCCGAGCATGGTAGTGCCCGCTCATCACTAGTTACGAGTACTGAGCACCCGAGCATGGTAGTGCCCACTCAACACTAATGAGGATGTGATTAGTTAGACTACAAATATACACAATTCTAAACACACAATCACAAAAACATTAAGAAATAGCGATACAAAAAAAACCCAAAACTTCCTTACAACAGATGACAGCACTATTTTGTCATTGTAAACACTTAGCCTAACATCTACTTTTGTATTGTAACAGGATTTTAAAGCTGTGGTTATAAAGACTCCTGCTGATGAGAAGATCCACCAGGTTGTCGGGAATTGTCATCACAGGTATTTCCCTCCAAACCAAAACGTAGAAGATGAGGAGTAGACAAGTTGGTGCATCACAAATTATTTTTTCGCATTACTGTCCTTTGCTCCTATAGATCCATTTATTTAAGTATCTACAGTTACATGTTGCTGCCTGTGTAGGAAAATACTCCCTGTTCCCCGACTCGCCCCTGAGATTTTTGCTCAGACATTGATTTTTGTGAGATCATCTTGAGGAACCGTGGGATCAGGTCCTAGAATATTATTCAGTGCTGACGTGATTTTTTCTTTAAGGAGTTTCTTGTGTGAAGAACTGAGCTTCTTGACGTAACTTAAGGGTAGAAATGTATAAATAATCTACCGTGCACTAGATACCTATTGATTGATGGTGTCCACGAGAGCTCATGGGATTCATGTGATACGGACGTGGCAAATTACATCTCCGCTCCTGTCACCATTGTTACATTGCTATATTATGGACATAGATCAATTAATTGCTAGCCACCAGCCTTGAAGATTGCAGCAAAACCAGTCTTTTGTCTGTTCAGACCCTCAAAGAGGGCCAGTCATTAAATCAAGATTGGGTAGTTGTACTCTTTTTGTATTCCTGCTGCTCTCTTGAGTATACCCATTTTTTTTCTCTAAAGGGGGTTTTACACGCAGCGACATTGCTAGCGATGGCACCCGCCCCCGTCGTTTGTGCGTCACGGGCAAATAGTGGCACACAATATCGTTAGTCCCCGTCACACACACATACCTTCCTAGCGATGTCGCTGTGGCCGGCGAACAACCTCTTTTCTAAGGGGGCGGTTCATGCAGCATCACAGTGACATCACACGGCAGGCGTCCAATAGAAGCGGAGGGGCGGAGAGCAGCCGCATGAAAGTCATGCCCACCTCGTTGCCGGAGGACGCAGGTACGGTGTTGTTAATCATTCCTGGGGTGTCACACGTAGCGATGTGTGCTGCCTCAGGAACGACGAACAACCTGCGTCCAAAAGCAGCAACGATATTTTGGAAATGGACGACGTGTCAACAATCAATGATTTGGTAAGTATTTTGCATCGTTAGCGGACGCTCGTACATGCCACACGCAACGACGTCGCTAACGAGGCCGGATGTGCGTCACGAATTCCGTGACCCCAACGACATCTCGTTAGTGATGTCGTTGCATGTAACGGGGCCTTAAGGCTACCATACATTCCATGCCATCTGCTGCTAATGTTTCAACTCAAGAGCAAGTGATTCTTTGTCCAGCTTGGGAGCCAAAATGTTTCCATCTGTTAATATGGGCCAATAAACACACCTGTGATGACTGTCACAAGGTGGCGCTAGACACTACTTGTATGCAGTAAATGTAGAAGTAGTCAGACAGGCAGAGATCAAACCAGGAGGGCAGACTGAGACGAGATCAAAATACAAGCCGAAGGTCAGGGTTCCAGGAGAGTACATACAGAATATAGGGAGCAGACGAGGATGTGGTCAGGAGGAAGTCCCAGGTTAAAAGCCAGGAAGTCACAACAGACACAAGGGAGGAGAGGCAGAGACGGGTAAGCAGCAGTCTGGAGTCGAGAGACCAAGATCTGAACACAGAGCACCATGGGAGCCATCAGCACCCTAATGAAGCAGAGCAATCACCGGGAATGAGAAGCATCTGCGAGACCACCTCCCAGGACCAGTGTGAAACCCAGTGCTTGTGAAACAACCAGCAGAGCATTCATCCTGCAAAATGCTCTGCACCATAAGCAGGAGAGCATAGCAGAACGGCACAGAATGTTCTGCACGTCGGAATCGTGACAACACCACTTTTTGCATGGAATTTGCTATTGAGTGCTGAATACTTTTTTGTTTTGTTTTACTTAGGCTGTCGTGTCACACTTTGATAACTGTGCCCATAGATCTTATATAGGAGATAGCTTACTGTCTCTTCTGACCTTCCCTATAAACATGCACTCTTAGCTTGACTGAGCGCGCATGTATTTTTCAATGGCAAAAGTCACGAAAGAAACTTATTTCCCAGAGGAATTACATTGGGTGTTGTAATTAAGCATGCATGATTCATCTCTCACGTAATATTACATGCAGGGGAGGTTTAGGATGCCCCTATACACATTAGGTGTGGGGTACACAACTATTTTTGGCCCATAAGTCACACTTTTACATTGAACCACTCTCTAGGGTTGCATTAAAACTTAAATGTGTATTCCAAACTAACAGCATAAATATAAGATAAGTGATGGGCTCCACTGATCAGATATTTAAGGCTGCTTTACACTCTGCGACATTGCTAGCGATGTCGCTGGTGAAAGCACCCGCCCCCGTCGTTTGTGTGTCACGGGCAAATCGCTGCCCGTGGCGCACGATATCGTTAGTCCCCGTCACACAGACTTACCTGCCTAGCGACGTCGCTGTGGGCGGCAAACGACTTATTTTCTAAGGGGGTGGTTCGTGCGGCGTCACAGCAACGTCACACGGCAGCCGGCCAATAGAAGCGGAGGGGTGGAGAGCAGCCGCATGAATGTGACGCCCACCTCGTTGCTGGAGAATGCAGGTACGATGTTGTTCCTCGTTCCCGGGGTGTCACATGTAGCGATGTGTGCTGCCTCAGGAACGACGAACAACCTGCGTCCAGCACCAGCAACGATATTTGGGATTAGAACGATGTGTCAACGATCAACGATTAGGTGAGTAATTTAGATCGTTAGCGGTCATTCGTACGTTTCACACGCAACTACGTCGCTAACTAGGCCTGATGTGCGTCACGAATTCCGTGTAAATTGCGTGTAAAGCCCGCTTTATGCTGTCAGGTTGGAATATTTTCACTTATACATAGAATATGAGTCTTGTGTTTTTTTGACACTGCAGAGAAAAGTAATGAACCATACATAAGCCCAGCTATCTTCATTGCAGTGCATGAGCGTTACATAAATGGCCATGTGTTTTATATCCCGCATAAACTACAATGGAGAGAGCCACATTCATGCACAGACATGGTTTCCTCTCTTTACTACTAAACATAGAGATGACCCTCCCAAATAGAGGGTTGCCAAAGATATCTGGGTGTTTGCAAAGAATGATGTGTTGTGCATCCATGAATTAGGTTATCTGCAGGCCCACGGGTTCATTAAACATTAATCATTTTTGTAGCCTTTAATAATTAAAGGATTGTTTTCAAAATCTTGTTACTTTTTTCAAGCACACTAAATGCATATATACAGTATTGTTTATATATCAACTAAGCCCAACATAAAGCTTCTTTCTTGTACCCTTGTGTCTTTGTATATCTCTATTTGCCACTATATGGGTGTTGCTATTCTTCTCAATGCTCCGCCCCTGACTCTCCTCTTTGCTCCTGATGAGCCACACTTCTCTAAGTTATCATCAAGCTAATATGAATCTTGAATTCACATGATACCCCTGGGCACTGTCTGCTCTTGTCCAGTATCCTGCTTGACCGATCATATCTTCTGCCATCTACATCAGTATAGCTGCCTGTGTGATTTTGTATCATTGGTAGCTGGTTTCCCCTCAAAGCTCAACTCTTCTGCACTCCTCCACTACGGAGCATGTGATAAGCATAGCTGAGCTACGTTGTGTCTGCTGCTGATAGATTATTGATATGAAACAGTAAATGCTAGTCTGTTGATGCATATAGCAAAGGCTTATCTTCTGCCATATGTTTTTACAGAGTAGCATTTGCAGTTTTCACATGACTGCCTTCCCGGCTGCAGGTAACAAACATAGCTCAATTCTGCCCTAGTTGGAGGGGCATCATTTGTTGAATAATAGGTGTAAAACTGGTCAGATTTACATGTGAGCTATATTGTCACAAATTAATAAATTTGTATGTACTGTATTTTTCAGATTATAAAATGCACGTCTTATAATCCGAACGTTACTTACCTGGGATGGTGAAGAGGGGTCGCAGGAGCTGAGCAGAGCATAATAATGACAATAATAATAGTGCCCAGAGTGGGTGCATGCGCAGATGGTGCTCTTGTCTCAAGATCTCATCTGCGCATGCGCTGCCTCCGGCCCATTGATATCCCAGCAGTGGACTAACGGAAAATTGCAACCGGTGGTGACATGTGCGCGGATGAGATCCTGAGCTGAGAGCTCCATCTGCGCACTCACCGACTCCGGTCGCCATTTCTTTGAAACCCGCACCGCCGACTGTTTCTGGAAGTTGCCTGCCTTCCTGCCCCACAGTGAGCATCTGGGTCACCTGCCGCACTGCCTGCAGCATTGCCCTATTCCACCACTGCCTCCTGTAACCCCGCTTCATTACCGCTACCGCCCGCTTCCAGTAAGACACCACCGGATTGTAAGATGGACTCCATTTTTTTGCCTCTAAATTTGAGGTGCGTCTTATAATCTGGTGCGTCTTTTAAACCAAACAATACTGTACATTATTATAAGATCACATTGTAATTTTGGGAATAAGCCTTTAATTTCACAAATTCTAAATGAGGAACATGCTGTATAAATTTCAACAACTGAAATGTCAGTATCAAGGGAACTCGAGAAGCTGTGTACAGCCCTTTCCTTTTAGAAGTCAGCAGTCTTCTACAATCAGTTGTTTTAGCGTGTGGCCTTCTCAGATTTTTTTTATTTCTTTATCGTTCCTTATGGGAGACCTAAACCATGGGTGTATAGCTACTGCCTCCGGAGGACACACAAAGTACTACACTAAAAGTGTAGCTCCTCCCTCCGAGCATATACACTCCCCGGATGACAAATCCAACCAGTTTCATGCTTTGTGTTCAGGAGGTCACACACACACATGCATCCTCTTTTGATTTTTCTTTTTTTCTAAAGATTTGGAAGAAAAGCGGGTCCACTGGACTCCCGGCATGTCCCTTCTCACCCCCCTGTGCGGCGGTGCTGTTAAGGTTGACTTCAGGGCAGGAGCCCTTCATGCCGCGCTCCTTCACCATCCCTTAGGGGCTCTGGCTTGAAGTTAGAGCCAACACGGTTCTCACTGCCTTGCAGGAGACCGGCCTCCATCCGCAGCCCTTTTGCAGGACCCTGCTGGACGGAGCACTGAACCCCCACCCCACCCAGGGACTGGGCCCTGCGTCTCAAAGCTAAGTATAGAGACGTTATTCAGAGGGTCCTTCTGCAATGTGGGGCACTTTTATTGGGGGGGACAGTGATTTACTTTAATAATGCTGCTTTTTACTGTGTTTCCGGCCGGTTCGACGGTTTTTACTGAGAACCGCGCCGATGATGCCTGATTGTCGGCCGCATGCATAACTCTAGGCCCCGGCTTCAGCCGCGGCCTAGTTTCGTTTCGTTCCCCTGCATGTCAGTCATGCAGGGGGACACTGCAGCGCCGCCCACCGGCCGCTCTGCACAGGGGAGGACACTCCTCTCTGAGGAGATGATTCCCTCCCCTGTACATCTCCTTAGCCCTCCGATTCCCGCTCCTGGCTTAACCCCCCCCCCCCTCACTCTGGCGCCATTTTCTCAGCGTTCTTAGTACACTGGTCGGCGCTGGCTGCACTGCAGAAGGAGTGACTATCTGGCTGGGGGTCCAGGCTTGGAATCCGGAGGGCACACATAATAGCGGTATGGTAAGTCACAACCTCTGGTTGTGCACTTTTATACACTTTCAGGGCATTCTGAAGGAGTTAATTCTTTATTATAGAACCTCCTCCTCAGCAGCATGTCTCACAATAGGAGCAAGGCTCCAAGGCTGTACGCTATATGCACTGCATGCAAGCTCAATTGCTGAACCGAGCACAGACCCACACTGTAATGCCTGTTCTAATGTGGTGGTGCCTCAGCCTGGAGTCCCCCCAGGCTGAACCCCCGGCTTGGGTAGCATCTTTTTCCAATGCTATTTCCCAGTCCTTTGCAGACTCCATTGGACAGTTGTCTCGGACGCTGCTAAGCATGCATCAGCCCCCTTCTCAGGGTGCCTCTGCTGCTCCAGCTCGCTCTGCAGAGCTAACAGAGTCTGTTTCATCTAATCCCAGACCCCGTCCTCCTAAACGGAGACGCAGGGACTCCTCTCCTTCCTCGTCCCACGGCTCTGCCTCACGGGCCGAGTCACAAGGCGAGGAAGATGCCCTTATTGGGGGCTCAGACGCTTCGTCTATGTACCCCATTGATACCGATGGTGATGCAGATGTTAGCGATTTGATAGCGTCCATTAACTCCGTTCTGGACCTTAACCCTCCAGTGTCAGAAGAACAGGCCTCTTTGGTAGAAAAACACCAGTTTATCTCACCTAAGAGAGCAAGGAGTACGTTTTTTTTTAACCACTCCAGCTTTCAGGCCACTGTGACTAAACCCAGGGCCTGTCCTGACAAACGCTTTCTTAAGCGTACTTCTGACTTACTGGGGGCTCGGACGCTCTCCATGTACCCTATTGATCTGTCCGAAAGTGACGCAGATGCTAATGATTTGATTGCGTCCATTATATTTGTACTGGACCTCAGTCCGCCTGTATCAGGGGAGCACCCCTCTTTGGCAGAAAAGCATCAGTATACCTTGCCTAAGAGATCAAGGAGTGTGTTCCTTATCCACTCCAGCATTCAGGTCACTGTGACCAAGCCCAGAGCCTGTCCTGACAGACGCTTCCCAGAGCGTGGTTCTGATGACTGTTTCCCCCTTCCACCAATGGTGGTCAAGGAGTGGGCTCACTCACCAAGGGTGGACCCTCCGGGGTCTAGACTTTCAGCCTGGACAGTTGTATCAGTGGCTGACGGCACCTCTCTGAGGATCCCACTGTCCGCCAGGTTGTCCTTCTGGCCAAATCTATATATGAGGCGGCAGGGGCCTCGTTCTCCCCATCTTTTGCAGCAGTGCGGGCTCTCAAAGCCATCTCTGCTTCTCGGGAGGAGATGCATTCCCTCACCAGGGCCTTTATGCCCGAATTGGTTGCCTTAACTTCCAGGCTTCAGTCTTTTCATCCTATAGCTGGAGACTGTCACCGCACTGCGGTGGCCTCGGCTACTTCCCTTGCTATCCGCAGGTTCCTGTGGCTTCGAGAGTGGAAGGCAGATGCTTCTTAAGAAGTTCCTTGCTGGACTCCCTTTTGCTGGGACCAGTCTATTCGGTGAACAACTGGATGAAATTATTAAGGAAGCTTTTGGCAGGAAGAGTACTTCCATGCCACAACCCAGGAAACCTTCCAGGGCAGGAACCAGTCGAGGTTTCGTTCCTTTCGTTTCCTCTAACTGGTCGTCCTCTAAGCCCTCGGCCTCGTCCACTAACTCAGCCAAGGTCCGTAAACCAACTGGCGCATGAAGCCGCGTCCTAAGTCGGCAGGAGCTGCTGCCACCAGGGCAGCCTCCTCTTGATTATCTGGCCGCGCCAGTAACGTCCTTGGTCGGTGGCAGGCTCTCCCTCTTGGGCGACGTGTGGTTGCAACACGTCTTCGATCAGTGGGTGTGGGTTACCCTCTCCCACGGCTACAGAACAGAATTCTATCCAGCCGCCAAACAGATTTTTTTCTGACAACTCCCCCCTGCTCCAAGGCCGCCGCCTTCTCACAGGCCGTGGCATTCTTGCAGGCCAATGGAGTAATTGTACCAGTTCCCGACTGGGAACGGTTCTGAGATTTCTACACAAATCTCTTCCTAGTCCCCGAAAAGGACGGTGCTTTCCGACCTGGATCTCAAGCTTCTCAACAAGCATGTTCAGGTGCGGCAATTTTGCATGAAATCTCTGCGATCAGTCAATGACCCAAGGAGATTTCTTAGCATCCATCGACATCAGAGATGTCTCTCTGCATGTGCCATTCGCAGTTTCACACCAGCGTTGGCTACGTTTTGTAATCGGAGAGGAACATTTCCAATCGTGGCTCTCCCCTTGGGTTAGCCACGGCCCCTCGTGTATTCACCAGTTGCGGTTCTGCTCCTCCAGGGGTTGGTAGTGATTCCTTACCTGGACGCCCTTCTAGTCAGGGCTTCATCCAGTGCAGACTGTCAGCGGAGTGTCTCGCTCACTCTCGCCACGCTTGCAAGTCCACTCTGACCCCGACCCAGGAACTTACGTACCTAGGGATGCAATTCGGGACTCTGCTGGCACTTGTGAAGCTGCCCTTAGTCAAACAGCAGTCTCTTCATCTGGCGGTTCGCTCTCTGCTGAGGCTCCACCGTCATTCCATCAGGCACCTCATGCAGGTGCTGGGTCAGATGGTGGCGTCAATAGAAGCGGTTCCCCTTGCCAGTTCCATCTGCGTCCCCTGCAGCTGGACATTTTCCGCTGTTGGGACAAGGGACTTCTTCCTTGCACGGGCTGGTGGCTCTGTCGCCACAGACCAGGAGCTCTCTTTAAGTGGTGGCTTCGGCCCCTCTCTCTGTACCAGGGACGCTCCTTTCTGGCCCCGTCATGGGTGATTCTCACCACGGATGCCGGTCTATCCGGCTGGGGAGCAGTGTTTCTCCACCACCGAGCACAGGGCACTTGGACTCCGTCCGAATCAGCCCTCTCGATCAATGTGCTGGAAATCAGGGCTGTAGTCCTAGGACTCGCAGCCGCCTAGCAATGTTGGAAGTTCAACATATCCTTCAGTGGACGGAGGACTCCAAGTCCACCATATCCGCAGTCCACATCCCAGGCGCAGAAAACTGGGAGGCAGATTATCTCAGCCGTCAAACCGTGGACAGCGGCGGGTGAGCCCTGCATCCGGCAGTGTTCCGGTCAATTTAGCAGGCGGGGCACTCCGGAAGTGGATCTAATGGCATCCCGGCACAACAACAAGGTCCCGGTTTACGTGGCTCGCTCCCACGATCCTCAGGCCTTGGCAGCGGACGCGCTGGTTCCAGATTGGTCCCAGTTCCGTCTGGCCTACGTGTTTCCCCCTCTAGCTCTCTTGCCCAGAGTCCTGCGCAAGATCAAAATGGAGGGCCGTCGGGTCGTACTCATCGCCCCAGGCCCAGGCGAGCTTGGTTCCCAAACCTGCTCCGTCTGTTCGTAGAGGTGCTGTGGCATCTCCCGGACCGGCCAGACGTTCTCTCAGAGGGTCCGTTTTCCACAACAATTCTGCGGCTCTCAGATTGACGGCGTGGCTCTTGAGCCCTGAATCCTTACGGCTTCAGGCATTCCTTCCGAGGTCATCTTCACTATGACTCAGGCTCGGAAGTCTTCCTCGGCCAGGATTTACCTCAGGACTTGGAGAATTTTCCTGTCCTGGTGTCGTTCTTCCGGCCATGCTCCTTGGCCGTTTTTTCCTTGCCGACCATCCTGTCCTTTCTACAGTCCGGCCTGCAGCTAGGTCTGTCCCTCATTCCCTCAAGGGACAGGTCTCGGCTCTGTCAGCGTTGTTCCAGCGGCATATCGCCCGACTGGCCCAGGTGCGCACCTTCATGCAGGGCGCATCTCACATCATTCCGCCTTACCGGCGGTCTCTGGATCCCTGAGACCTTACTCTGGTCCTCATGGCCTTACAGAAACCCCCCTTTGAGCCTCTTAGGGAGGTTTCGTTGTTTAGTCTTTCACAGAAAGTGGTCTTTCTGGTGGCCATAATTTCTTTCAGGAGAGTCTCTTATTTGACTGTGCTCTCTTCGGAGTCACCCTTTTTGGTTTTTTTTTCACCAAGACAAGGTGGTTCTCCGTCCAACTCCGGGCCTTCTCCCTAAGGTGGTGTCTCCTTTCCACCTTAACCAGGACATTTCATTGTCTTCCCTTTGTTCGGCCCCTGTGCATCGCTTTGAGAAAGCGTTGCATGCTTTAGATTTGGTGCGGACGCTCCGGATCTATGTGTCACGCACCGCTGTTTCTTAGGCGGTGCACCTCTCTTTGTGTGCTGACCACACGTCAGCGCAAGGGTCTCTCGGCTTCTAAACCGACCCTAGCTCATTGGATAGGTCGGCCATATCCGATGCCTACCAATGTTCTCAGATGCCTCCCCCGCCGGGGATTAAGGCGCACTCGACCAGAGCTGTCGGTGCCTCTTGGGCTACGGCTCAGCAGGTCTGTCAGGCTGCCACTTGGTCTAGTCTGCACACCCTTTCGAAGCACTACCAAGTGCATGCTCATGCTTCGGCAGATGCGAGCTTGGGCAGACGCATCCTTCGGACGGCTGTCGCCCATTTGTGAAGTTAGGTTTCGCCTACTTCTCAGTTTCTGTTTATTTCCCACCCATGGACTGCTTTGAGACGTCCCATGGTTTGGGTCTCCCATAAGGAACGATAAAGAAAAAGAGAATTTTGTTTACTTACCGTAAATTCTTTTTCTTATAGTTCCGACATGGGAGACCCAGCACCCTCCCTGTTGCCTGTTGGCAGCTTTCTTGTTCCGTGTGTTTTCACCGGCTGTTGTAGACAGAAGTTCCGGTTATTCCGGGTTTTACTCTATCTCTACTTATGGGTGGATGTCCTCCTTCAGCTTTGGCACTAAACTGGTTGGATTTGTCATCCGGGGAGTGTATATGCTCGGAGGGAGGAGCTACACTTTTAGTGTAATACTTTGTGTGTCCTCCGGAGGCAGTAGCTATACACCCATGGTTTGGGTCTCCCATGTCGGAACTATAAGAAAAAGAATTTACGGTAAGTAAACAAAATTCTCTTTTTTTTTTTTATTTTACTGTGTGATAAATTGTAATGACTCGTACACTTGTCTTTTACCAGGTTACGGCAGTACGAAGAGGCTGTGCAAGCATTTACTCGAGTGTTACAAATAAACCCTTTGAGTCCGGAGGGCTACGTTGGCCGTGGAAATGCATACATGGAGTATGGGCACAAAGAGGGCACCAGGCGCGCTCGGGCAGACTTTGTGAAGGCTCTTCACCTGAGACCCGCATGTATTGCAGCAAGGATCTGTTTGGGATATAATTTGCAGGTGAGAACTAAATTTCTGTCTATTATGGACCATCATGGATTTCTATAGATGTGGTTCACCTGCAGCTACATATGATATAATACCGTGTTTTTCCGAAAATGAGACAGCTCATCCTTTGTTGCTCCAAAAGATCGACTAGGGCTTCTTTTATGGGATGTCTCTTTTTTTTTTTTTTCCATGAAAAATAATCCACATTTATTCTTGAACAAAAAAAAAATCAACATTTATGCAAATATCATGTCATCACATTCTAGAACATCAACATAACTTTCCAAACCCCGTGAAACATGTTTATCCATCCATCTTTTTATCTACCTATCACAAAAGAGCGGCACAGTGGCTCAGTGGTTAGCACTGCAGTCTTGAAGCGCTGGGATCCTGGGTACAAATCCCACCAAGGACAACATCTGCAAGGAGTTTGTATGTTCTCCCCGTGTTTGCGTGGGTTTCCTCCGGGTTCTCCGGTTTCCTCCCACACGCCAAAAACATACCGTTAGGGAATTTAGATTGTGAGCCCCAATGGGGACAGTGTTCCCAATGTATGTAAAGCGCTATGGAATTAATAGCGCTATATAAATGAATAAATATTATTATTGTTATTATTATTATTATTATTAATAATTATAATAATAATAATAAACAATCTTATTCTCGGAATAGAAATGCTGGGGTCCCTAAGAGGGTGGGAACCCTGAGAAATTACGCAGTTTGACTCCCCCCTAACGCCGACCCTGATTGTAACTAGGGCTTCTTTTTGGAGTAGGGTTTATACTTCAAGCATACTGCAAAAATCCTGTAAAAATCATGCTAGGGCTTATTTTCGGGGTAGGTCTTATTTTTGGGGAAACTGGGTACTAATAGATAAATTCATTACCTAACTCTAATCACTTAATATAGATGTCATTTTTAAATGCTTACTGATCAGGGAAAGAGACAGACAGACGGGGAAAGAGACAGACGGGGAAAGAGACAGACGGGGAAAGAGACAGACGGGGAAAGAGACAGACAAAGAGAGAAAGACAGAAAGTTACTATCCCGCGCAACGCTGGGTACTACAGCTAGTGTGTATATATATATACATATATATATAAATAATCTATATCTATACCTATCTATATATCTATCTATATCTTTAATCTCATATACATATATATCTATATACTGTATAGATAAAATATTTTCTTTCACAAATAGTTTTAAAGGGAACTTCATAAAGCCTCATAATATATTTGTTACACCTCTTGGGCTGAAAACAAAATCATTTGACACTAGAAATGTTCACGATGTTTCTGGTGTAAGTTGCAGTAAATTTACGGATCTTTCCTTGCCCACGGTAATTTGATAAACCCAATTCACTTTTTAGGAAAGGGGCCAGCACAGAATGTAAAATGTCTTTGAATTTTGTACAAATAAGTCTTGTGCTGTTTTAACTACCCTTTTAAAATGTAGTGCCTGATTGATTTGTGTAATCAGAGAGACGATTCACCAAAAAATAGTTCGCGCAGACATTAATTTCTTCAAAATATTGTTATTGAATTTTTGTGGAGGGAGGGAATAACAATACACACGAGTACGGTAATTTAGGCTACTTTCACACATCCGGTTTTTGCTCTGCGGCACAATACGGCGCTCTGCAGAAAAACCGCAACCGTTTTTTGCCGCTGGTTGCGGGTTTTTTTGCATAGAATTACATTAGTGCCGTATTGTGCCGCATGGGCTTGCGTTCGGTCCGGTTTTTGACGCATGCGGCAGATTTAGCCGATGCCGCGGCCGGATGGAACGTTGCCTGCAACGTTTTTTGCTCCGACAAAGAAAAACGCATCGCGCCGCATCCGGCCGCTGCGGCACATTTTTCAATGCATGCCTATGGACGCCGGATGCGGCAAAAAACGCATCCGGCCGCCGCATGCGGTTTCTTACACTGCGCATGCTCAGTAGAGTGCCGCAACCGGGAAAAAAAATCAGACGGGCCGCATGTAAAAACTTATGCAAAGGATGCGGTGTTTTCGCCGCATCCGTTGCATAGGTTTCACAGCCGGATTGAGCCGCACTGCTCAAACCGGATGTGTGAAAGTAGCCTAAGATATAAAGACATTCATTTCAAAACGATAATTGGATGAGTGATGGTGATCTAGGAAAGACTGTTGAAAGGTTTGCAAAGTGGGACATTTAGGCTATGTGCGCACTTACCGGATTTTGCCGCGGATTTTTCGCGGATTTGCTGCATGTTTCGCTGCAGAAAATGTTCATAACATCTCTGCAGTGAATCACCAGCAAATCCTATGGAGAAAAAAAATCCTGTGCGCACTGGGCGGAATTTGACAGCTGCATGTTTTGCTGCGGGAATCCCGCAGCAAAAACAAGTGCATGTCACTTCTTTTCCGCACATCGCTGCGGGATTTCACTCCATTGACTCCAATGTTAATCATGAAATCCCGCAGGGAATAACGCAGGCAGCAAATTCTGTGCGGTTCACTGCGTTTTCCTGCGTTATTCCCTGCGGTATTTCGCGGTTTACCTCCGGTAATGTACATCACTTGCTTGCGGTTTTGCAGGGAAGTGATGTCATTACAGGAAGAGGAAGCCGTGCAGAGTAAACACACACACAGATCACACACACACACATCACAGACACAGAACACATCACAGACATAGAACACATCACAGACATAGAACACATCACAGACATAGAACACATAGACACAGACACATAGAAAGAAAACGGAAATATAGGAAAAAAAAGGAACGTGGGCTCCGCTGCATATTTACCGTCCAGCCGAGGTAAGCACACAGCGGCGGCCCGGTATTCTCAGGCTGGGGAGGGAGAGGGGCAGGGTTAATGTCCCCCGCCTCACTCCCCCTCCCGCAGCCGAGAATATCAGCCGCAGCTGCCCCGGCACTGTCGCATGCATTATGCGGCAATACCGGCGTGTCCTCGGCTCTTCCTGCCGCCGTGTAGCAGTGGCGGCAAGGTAATACAAGGGGTTAATGGTGATGGGGGACCACCGCCATTAACCCCAGGCTTGATCATGGCAGCGTCTATGTGACAGCTGACATGATCAACCCGTAAGTAAAGTGAAAAAACACAGACACCAAAAATCCTTTATTTTAAATAAAACAAACAAGCCTCGTTCACCATTTTATTAACCCCTCCCAAACAAAGCTCCGGCGTAATCCACAGCTCCGGCGTAATCCACAGGTCCTGCACTGCTGACATCCAGCCGCGACTGTCACAGACACAGGCTGAATGCAGCAGACAGCAGAGGTAATTACCGGTCATTTCCCACGGCTGGTAATGTGAACTCACTGCCGACCGTGGGAAATGCAGCGATCTGTCATCTATCTATCCCTCTATCTATTCTTCTGTCTCTTTATCTATCTATCTATCTATCTACTATCTCAGAATTAAATGACTTTTTTTTTTTTCAATGTGCTTTATTGCATTGAATGCAATAAAGCACATCCCAACCCGCACGCGGCAATACCGCGAATAATACCGCGGTAAAACCGCAGCAAACCGCGGCAAACCGCATGCGGTTTTCGGGTGCGGTTTCCCGCGGTTTTTTACCGCGGGTGCGGTAATCTTTGAGAGCATGCGGAATTTTCTCAAGGAAATTTCATTTCCCAGTGCGCACAGAGCCTTAAGTTTTTGTTTTTAGTTTTTGTTTGTTTGTGTGTTTTTGCTTTTTTTTGTTAGTATAGACTTTTCCCTCCAGGTTGTGTATATGCATTTTTTTTAATTATATTTTTCCCTTATCTGTAGCTGCTATGACAACTACAATTACTGGGATAAATCACTCACTATTAGCGCAGCAATCCAGCAGCATAGCGGTGGCTTCAGCAGGAGCCTTATTATCATCAGGGGTATTCTAATGTTGTCAGACACACACAATATCAGGCGTTTGCCTATAAGCCCCTCAATAGTGCAGAAAAATAACATGACCACAGCACTCCATCAAAGTAAAAACAAGGTGTTGATTTTGTCTACCAAATTTTGCATCAACATGATACCTTTTCAAGCAATCAATAGTGGCATGTAATGTGATTTATATTGGATAATAACATCCTGTGATCAATTAAAAGAGGACTGTACTGTCACCAAACTTTGCATAAATACAGAAGAAGAAACTTTGCTTATCCAAAATAACAATGGGCACTCAAAGGGAAGGGGGAAAAAACTGAAGGATATAAATAGTTAACACTGAAATGTGAATATGCATTACTGCCCAGAAAACATGAAACATTTTGGGGAAAAATTCATTTACTTTGCAAATATAAATGGCCAAATTTACTTGAGCCCAGTTACCACGTCAAGGCGTAACTCTCAACTGAGTCCTAATCTAATTTATGCCTCTCTTCATGTCCGAACTGACTTTTTAGATGGGGTAGAAATGAACCTGCAAAAGAAAAGTTCTTCTATTTTGTATTATGGAGTAAAGTCCTTTGTCTATAATATAATAATATTTATTCATTTATATAGTGCTATTAATTCCACAGCGCTTTACATACTTTGGCAACACTGTCCCCATTGGGGATCACAATCTAAATTCCCTATCCGTATGTCTTTGGAGTGTGGGAGGAAACCGGAGAACCTGGAGGAAACCCACGCAAAACGGGGAGAACATACAAACTCCTTGCAGATGGTGTCCTTGGTGGGACTAGAACCCAGGACCCCAGCGCTGCAAGGCTGCAGTGCTAACCACTGAGCCACCGCAAGACTGCAGTGCTAACCACTGAGCCACCGTGCCGCCCGTCTGCGCACTCCTCCCAGTTGCTTCTGGTGTTTTAATTTTTCTTTTGCAGGTTCTTTTCTAGCCCATATGAGAGGTCAGTTTGGACACGAAGAGAGGCAGAAATTAGATTAGGACCCAGTTGAGAGTTATATCTTGGCATGGTAACTGGGCTCAAATAAATTTGGCCATTTATATTTGCAGAGTAACTCACTTTTTCCAAATTTTTTTTTCATGTTTGCTGGGCAGTAATGCATATTCACATTTCGATGTTCACTATTTACATTCTTCTGTTTTTTCCCCTTCCCCTTACTTGAGTGCAACTGTTAGTTTGGATAATATATGTTATGTTCAGTTTGCACCAGTGCAGACTAAAAGTTTGGGAAGAGCCGGCAATTCTTCTATTTTATAATGTAGCTTGTCAGAGAATTATTTTTTTCTCCACTTAGACACTTTTTACTCACTTTTGCCTCCCAAACTTGTCATCTACTCTGAAAGAAACAGTTTAATTCAGTCTTGCTCAAGACCAGGTAACCTCCTAGCACAGTGAGGGGTCAGGTTATGCAGCCAAAGTACATGGCTTGAGCCGCTGAGCTCAGTGATCGGCTGCAGCGGTGATGTGAGCTGTCGATATAACATCACGGTTGCAGCCAAAACACTGGGCAGACAGTTAGGGGTACTTTGCACGTTGCAACATCGCTACTGCGATCTCGTCGAGGTCAAATCAAAAGTGACGCACATCCGGCGCCAGTAACGTGTAAAGCCTAGATGCACCGATAAACGATCGCAAAAGCGTCGTAAATAGGTGATCTGTGTAGTGTCGGTCATTTCCATAATTTCGCTGCAGCGACAGGTACGATGTTGTTCCTCGTTCCTGCAGCAGCACACATCGCTGTGTATGAAGCCGCAGGAGCGAGGAACATCACCTTACCTGCGTCCCGCCTACAATGAGGAAAGAAGCAGGTGGGCGGGATGTTTACGTCCCGCTAATCTCCGCCCCTCCGCTTCTATTGGCCGCCTGCCTTGTGATGTCGCTGTGACATCGCACGACACGCCCCCTTAGAAAGGAGGCGGGTCGCCAGGCAGAGCGACGTCGCAGGGCAGGTAAGTGCGTGTGAAGCTGCCGTAGCGATAATGTTCGCTACGGCAGCTATCACAAGATATCGCATCTGCGACGGAGGCGGGGAGTATCGCGCTCGGCATCGCTACAATCGGCTAGCGATGTCGCAGCGTGCAAAGTACCCCTTAGGCTGGACCTAGGAGAGGGTGTTCATCATCTGATTTTGCTAATTTACATGACTGTAAAACGTTTGGATTCCACCTTTTGAAAAGTGGAAAACCCATTTAAGGGTATGTGCCAAAGATCATGGTGAAGAAGCTTTCTTCATGCAACGTATTTTCGCTGTGTTCTCCCACACAGGAGACTCAAATGTCTCTGCCTGAGAAATTGACATGCTGCAGATATGAAACCCACACTGCATTTAGTTTATGCAACATTAAAAAGCACAGTGGGCAGGAGATTTCTATAAATCCCATTCATTGTGCTTGTACTGTACAACGCAGCATTGTGGACTCAACGAAAACGCACTGTGTCCAGAACGCTAGTAACGCTGATCGTGGGCTTTACTACAAACAGTTCCCTGTATATGCGTCCCTCGTTGTGAGGCACATTGTTTTTTTTTTAAATGGTATTTTGTATGAGCAAGAAAATGTTAAAGTCTTTTGTAAACATGCTATATTTGAGTATATTGACTTTGTACATCTGGCCACAGATAGTACTTGGGCTTTGCCATTTTGATTCATAGTATTCTGACTTGATAAATAAAGCTTTGCTATTCGTCCTGTAGCCTTCACCTTTTTTGTATGAAAAAAAAATATTTGCTTTTCTTAGTTCTTGTGACATTCTCTTCCATGTGGTGCCATTGCTTGACAGCATGACATGAAAAGGGGTTTTCCTGTAGCCTTCACTTTTTTGTATAAAAAGAAAATATTTTCTCTCAGGTCTGCAGACCTTTATTTTCCATGTGGTGGCATTACTGACAGCATGAAATGAAAAGGGGTTTTCCTGTAGCCTTCACTTTTTTTGTGTGAAAAAAATAATTTTTTAGGTCTTGTGACATTTCTCTTCTATGTGGTGCCATTGTAGACAGCATGAGATGAAAATGGGTTTCCTTTGTTAACTAATCCCCTTTTACAGTCACCTGTTTAGGGAATAATTATACATACAGTACAGACCAATCATTTGGACACACCTTCTCATCTCTAGAACAACTGTTAAGAGGAGACTTTGTGCAGCAGGCCTTCATGGTAAAATAGCTGCTAGGAAACCACTGCTAAGGACAGGCAACAAGCAGAAGAGACTTGTGTGGGCTAAAGAACACAAGGAATGGACATTAGACCAGTGGAAATCTGTGCTTTGGTCTGATGAGTCCAAATTTGAGATCTTTGGATCCAACCACCATGTCTTTGTAGATTTGTAGAAAAGGTGAACGGATGGACTCTACATGGCTGGTTCCCGCCGTGAAGCATGGAGGAGGAGGTGTGATGGTGTGGGGGGTGCTTTGCTGGTGACACTGTTGGGATTTATTCAAAATTGAAGGCATACAGAACCAGCATGGGTACCACAGTATCTTGCAGTGGCATGCTATTCCATCCGGTTTGCGTTTAGTTGGACCATCATTTATTTTTCAACCGGACAATGACCCCAAACACACCTCCAGGCTGTGTAAGGGCTATTTGACTAAGAAGGAGAGTGACGGGGTGCTACGCCAGATGACCTGGTCTCCACAGTCACCAGACCTGAACCCAATCGAGATGTTTTGGAGTGAGCTGGACCGCAGAGTGAAGGCAAAAGGGCCAACAAGTGCTAAGCATCTCTGGGAACTCCTTCAAGACTGTTGGAAAACCATTTCCGGTGACTACCTCTTGAAGCTCATGAAGAGAATGCCAAGAGTGTGCAAAGCAGTAATCAAAGCAAAAGGTGGCTACTTTGAAGAACCTAGAATATGACATTTTCAGTTGTTTCACACTTTTTTAAGTATTTCATTCCACATGTTTTAATTCATAGTTTTGATGCCTTCAATGTGAATCTACGATTCGTGAAAATAAAGAAAACTCATTGAATGAGAAGGTGTGTCCAAACTTTTGGTCAGTACTGTACGTGTGGTTGAATTCTTGTTAGAGTCTTGTTCTGTAAACTTTATCTTTGCTAAAGTGTATTTATTTTTGCAACATGGTTTTGAATGACTTGAGTAGGAAAATTACTTTTTGGCTGGAAACATATCTATGCGAGTAAAATCGATCCGACTGGGCTGAAAAAAACTCGGCTAATTTTAGTTCACGTGAGGTGCGAGAGCAACGCAAGTGCAATGCTTTTTCTGAATAAATTATTGATTTTGCTCGCATGTGCGACACGTGTGTGTTGCGTTTGCGATGCTAGTTTCCTGCAACATATTAACTAGATAAAAGTGATTACACATGTGTCAGTTAATTTACCTTTGGGAATGTGATGTCACATTCATCTGTTGAATATTTAATGAGCATAGTTCCTGCCACACTCGCAAATGTGAACGCTGGTTCGTGTGTGTGATCCTTCTTTTAATCCGCTTCCATAGGGAATCATTGAGAAAAATGGTTCGAGAAACTTGCAAAAAAGCAGCATGCTGCGATTTTTTTTCTCAGTCCGATTTGGACTGAGAAAAAAAATCGCAGATGAGAGCTGAATCATTCACTAACATGTGTCCGATTCCAATGCGAGATTTTCTCGCATTGCTCTACTGCGAGAAACTCGCAAGTGAGAATCAGCCCTTATTGGGTGTGTAAAATAACAAATCTGGTTTGCAATCAATGGCCCACATTTTTGGGAGTATTTTGTGTCCTGTTGGGTGTGGGGTGTACTCATTTATACGGAGCACTATATACGGTTCCTAGCATGCTGTGTTTGTGAAAAGAGGCATATGAGGAGAAGGCGTGTGAGGTCTATAGAGTTAAGGCTGTTTTACACGCAGCGACATCGCTAGCGATGTCGCTGGTGAAAGCACCCGCCCCCGTTGTTTGTGCGTCATGGGCAAATCGCTGCCTGTGGCGAACAATATCGCTAGTACCCGTCACACATACTTACCTGCCGAGCGACGTCACTGTGGCCGGCGAACCACCTCCTTTCTAAGGGGGAAGTTCGTGTGGCGTCACAGCGGCGTCACACGGCAGGCATCCAATAGAAGTGGAGGGGCGGAGAGCAGCCGAAGGCAAGACACGCCCACCTCGTTGCCGGAGGATTCAGGTACGTTGTTGTTCGTCATCCATGGGGTGTCACATGTAGCGATGTGTGCTGCCTCAGGAACGACGAACAACCGGCGTTCAAAACCATCGATCAAAACGATCAATGATTAGGTGAGTATTTTTGATCGTTAACACTCGCTCGTAGGTGTCATACGCAACGACGTCACTAACAAGGCCGGATGTGCGTCATGAATTCCGTGACCCCAACAAGATCTCGCAGAGTTTCCACCTCTGTAACAGAGAGTATGGGGTACTTTACACGCTGCGACATCTAGGGATGTCGAGCGTGATAGCACCCGCCCCCGTCGTACGGCCGATATGTGGTGATCGCTGCCGTAGCGAACATTATCGCTACGGCAGCGTCACACGCACATACCTGTTCAGCGACGTCGCTGTGTCCGCTGAACAATCCCTCCCTCAAGGGGGAGGTGCGTTCGGCGTCATAGCGACGTCACCACGACGTCACTAAGCGGCCGCCCAATAGAAGCGGAGGGGCGGAGATGAGCGGGACGTAACATCCCGCGCCCACCTGCTTCCTTCCGCATAGCCGGTGGCGGCAGGTAAGGAGATGTTCGTTGCTCCTGCGGCTTCATACACAGCGACGTGTGCTGCTGCAGGAACGAGGAACAACATCGCTACTCACCAGACAACGATTTTTTGTTATTAAACGACCTCTTCAAAACAAACGATTTTTGTCTTTTTTGCGATCGTTTTAGGTCGCTCCAGCCTGTCACATGCTTCGATGTCGCTAACGGCGCCGGATGTGCGTCACAAACACAGTGACCCCAACGACATCGCTTGAGCGGTGTCGCAGCGTGTAAAGTACCCCTATCACTGACGCTTTCCTCATACGTCAGTGAGGTTTTCCTAATCTGGTCTTTATAGTCTCGCCAACCGGAATAATGTAAGTTATCTCAAAAAGTTGCTGACTTGTTTTTTTTCTTTTCTTCCTGCACCAGGATAGGTCCATACACGCAGAGGTAAATACGGTGCATTCATTATAATCCATTGTAGCAATGTATAATTTAAACCACAGTATGAAGAATAGTACAAGGCAGACTCCTGTTGTTTGCGGCGTGATTAGCTCCAGGGTATCATTTAGATTTAGATTTCCACATCCTATAAACCAGACTTTGCTGCAGAGATTTCATTACACCACATAACAATTGTTGTCAAGCTTTTGTATAGAATCCACGAAGGACGATGGATAAGGGCCATTTGTCTCCTTCTCTGCATAGTATACAATATTACAGATGGCAATGTCTCATAAATTGACTATGAATGCTTGTAGACGCCATTCACTGGCGGGGTAATGTATTTCCTACATTACATGTATAGCCTTGTATTATAAAATATCCCACACTTTTTTTTTTTTCCATTACAATCCATTTTATACTGATGCTAATGGTACAGTTCTCTGTGTTTTCGGTCAGTACCCCAAGTGAAAAAGACTAAAGGGGGCTTTACACGCTGCGACATCGCTAATGCGGAGTCGTTGGGGTCACGGAATTGGTGACGCACATCCGGCCGCATTAGCGATGTTGCTGCGTGTGACACCGATGAGCGATTTTGCATCGTTGCAAAAACGTGCAAAATCGCTAATCGGCGACATGAGGGTCCATTCTCAAAAATCGTTACTGCAGCAGTAACGAGGTTGTTCCTCGTTCCTGCAGCAGCACACATCGCTGCGTGTGACGCCGCAGTAACGAGGAAGCTCTCCTTACCTGCCTCCCAGCCGCTATAAGGAAGGAAGGAGGTGGGCGGGATGTTCCGGCCACTCATCTCCGCCCCTCCGCTTCTATTGGGCGGCCGCTCAGTGACGTCGCTGTGACGCTGCATGGACCGCCCCCCTTTGAAAGGAGGCGGTTCGCCGGTCACAGCGACGTCGCCGGGCAGGTAAGTATGTGTGACGGGTCTGCGCGATGTTGTGCGGCACGGGCAGCGATTTGCCCGTGTCGCACAACAGATGGGGGCGGGTACCCACACTAGCGACATCGGGACCGATATCGCAGCGTGTAAAGTAGCCTTAAAGCAATCTCCTCTTCATCCAGGAATAGCTGACAGTAGGGAACAGTGTATTATATTCAACGGTAAGGTAAATGTAGAAAAGCCTTTCCGACCATCGGATCAATATGATGTGGAAAGCTAGAGGTCTGTTCCTCATATTTATGCCATCCGCGTATGGATATTTATAGGTATCTCAATACCTAGGTATAGATTTTTACTAAAGGGCTTATCTTTTCCTCATGTTTAAAAAAAAATCTATAAGTGGGTCTTCTTCACCTACGAGCGATGATATTTAAAAGAAATATACATTTAACCTATGTGCACACTTTGCATTATTTTTTCGCGTTTTTTCATGCTTTTTTTCCTTGCAGATTTTAATCAATAGTCTATGAGAATCCTGACTTGCTGTGCACACGCTGCTTTTTTTTTTTTCTTGCAGATTTTTTTGCTAAAAAAAAAAGAAGCAGCTTGTCAATTGTTTCTGCGTTTTTTTTCTGCGTTTCTATTATCCTCTGCAATACTTTATCACTACAGGGGATTATAGTGCAACACTTCACACGCCGTACATACAGCATGGTGTGTGAGGCTCTCCGTAGATCAGTAACCTGGGGTCGTCATGGTGACAACTTGGGGTTACCATAGCAGCAATCGGGTCCCTGAGACCGCATTACAGGGACCAGATTGCCAGGGAGAGGTAAGGCTGCTTTCACACTTGCGTTGAATGGCATCCGTTGCTATCCGCCGCCTTGAGGAATTACGGTAACCATTGCAGGAATCAGTTTTCTTCCTCATAGACTTCTATTAGCTACGGATAGCAACGGATGGCCTTGCGTTGCATCCGTCAGGCAACGCTGCGTTGCATCCGCCTGGCGGAAGGAATGCTGCATGTAGCGTTTTTCTGCGCATGGTGGAGTCTCAAAAAACCGCAACCTGCAGGATTCCGTCGGCGTCCGTTGTTTTTATAATGGACGCCTATGGTGGCGGATTCCTTTAGAATCCGTCATTTGACGGATTCCATTAACGCAACCATCTTTACACAACTGCACATGCCCAGATGTGTAAAGTCAAGGAAAAAAACTATAATGGATTGCGTTATTTTTTACGATCCGTAGCATCCGTTGTGTCACTATATGCAACGCATCCGTTGCATCCATCATACAACGCAATGCAACGGATGCCGTTCAACGCAAGTGTGAAAGCACCCTAAGCGATTCCTCTCCCTGCCTCCTGAATGCTGCAATCACTTTGATCGCAGCATTCAGGGGGTTATACTAAGGGAGCGGCACAGGCACTGTTCCGGGCAGTGAGAGCCGGGTCACGGCTGTAATATCAGCCGGAGACCCGGCGGCGTTTGCGGGGGTATAGTGCCTGAACCCCCGCAATTGCCATGGCTAAAACACATAAAAGCCAGAAAAACACGTATGAAAAAACACGTAAATGCAATAAAAAAATTGGCATTTTTTAGCTGCTTTTTTTCCTGCCAAAACATGCGTTTATGTGCAGAATAGAAGCACACAAAAAAGCAACATGGACACATAGCCTTATTAGTATTAAAACCACCTGCCTATCTTTATGTAGGTCCACCATAACAGCTCCGACCAACCTATAGAGGCATGAACACCTCTGAAGGTGTCCTGCTATCAGACCTAAGCAGCAGGTACTTGGGGTTTCTTTGTCGCTCCATTGGGAGACCCAGACAATTGGGTGTATAGCTACTGCCTCCGGAGGCCACACAAAGTATTACACTCAAAAGTGTAAGGCCCCTCCCCTTCTGGCCATACACCCCCAGTGGGATCACTGGCTCACCAGTTTTGTGCTTTGTGCGAAGGAGGTCAGACATCCACGCATAGCTCCACTGTTTAGTCAGCAGCAGCTGCTGACTATGTCGGATGGAAGAAAAGAGGACCCATACTAGGGTCCCCAGCATGCTCCCTTCTCACCTCACTTTCTGTCGGCGGTGTTTGTAAGGTTGAGGTACCCATTGCGGGTACGGAGGCTGGAGCCCACATGCTGCTTTCCTTCCCCATCCCCTCAGGGCTCTGGGTGAAGTGGGATCATATCGGTCTCCAGGCACTGAGACCGTGCTCCATCCACAGCTCCTGGGAATCTGCTGGACATGGAGCGGAGTATCCTCAGGGACATGGCCCTGCTACGTTGAGGTACTCTGTGTCCCTGTGGGGACCGCGCACGGACACACGGCAGCATTGCTGGGTGTGTTAGTGCGCCAGGGACGGCGGCGCTGCCCGCACTAGTGCCATCGCACACTACAGCTTGCTGGGAGTGTTAGTGTATTAGGGGACTACCGCGCTAACCGCCGTTGCCATTTTTATTTCGGGCGCGGCTGGGACTTGTGGTGCGCCGGGGACTTCCGCGCCGACCAAGGCTTATATGCCGGCCGCGCTTATCACTCGAGTCCCCGGCTTGCGCGGCCTAGTCTCACTTCGTTTCCGCCCACAGACCTGCCAGTCAGGGTAGGGGCGTGACGCTGCACAGCACGGCAGCGCTGAGAGCTGGAGTATGCTTTGCATACTCCACCCCTCTCACTGTGTGCACTGTGAAACCGGCAGCGCTGAGAGCTGGAGTATGCTTTGCATACTCCACCCCTCTCACTGTGTACACTGTGAAGCCGGATTCCCGCATTTTCTCAGGCACGCCCACGGCTTCCTCCTCTACAGGACGCCGGCAGCCATTCTTGTCAGTGTTTTCTGTAGCGACAGAAGAGACAAGTTTGGGAATCCCTGGCAGGGATTCGGATAGTCACACAACCGCTGTGACCAGGCGTTAAGCAGCACCTGTGGGGCTGACTCCACTAGTGCCGAAGTGCACATATACATATATGCTTATTCACTATGCATTGCACTGTTTAGCTGCATTTTTGTATATACCCTCCTTGATTGTGCAGAGGACATAACATCATATTGTCTGTGTAAAACAGAGGTGCAGAAGCACATGTTTTCTATGCAGCCGGTACAGCATGTACGGCTATATGGCCGGCAGTGTACATAGACCCCCATTGTATACTACGGAGTCTCTGCTAATCGTCAGGACATGGGGACGGAGCCTGCAGTATTTACTGACAGATCTTCTGAGACTATGGCAATGATACTAGAAGCCTTGCAGTCCAGACAAGTCTCTCAAATCCATGGCCACTGTTCATTCATTATCCATGGTCCCCTTCAGTGGGAACAGCTTTGAGCTCCGAGGGTGTCATGTGCTTCCCAGAGTGACGGCTCTGACACGGACGACAGTCCCAGACAGCCTGAGAGGCTCACTATGAGCGGCCCGCGACTTCATCACACTAGTCAGGGTCCCAGCAAGCGGACTCTCTGTGTGATGTGGCGGAGGTAGCTGCTCAAGATCTAATCCTGAGACCGATCTCAATCTGGATACACCTGATGGTGACGCCATAGTCAATAATCTCATAGCGTCCATCAATAGAATGTTAGTTATTTCTCCCCCAGCTCCTCCGGTGGAAGAGTCAGCTACATAGCAGGAGAAATTCCATTCACGTATCCCAAGCGTAAATTAAATACTTTCCTTGGCCACCCTGACTTTACACAGGCAGTCCAGGAACACCACGCTTATCCAGTTAAGCGCTTCTCCAAACGGCTGAGGATACACGTTATCCCTACCCCCTGACGTGGGCAATGGCTGGACCCAGTGTCCCAAGGGGCATCCTCCAATCTCCAGCTTGCAGCTAGATCCATAGTTGCAGTGGAAGATGGGGCTGCACTTAAAGATGCCACTGACAGACAGAGGGATCTCTGGTCGAAATCCATCTATGAGGCTATCGGCGCGCTGTTAGCTCCAGCATTCGCAGCCGTAGAGGCACTCCAAGCTACTTCAGCTTGTCTTACACAGATGCACACGGTCACACGTACATCTGTTCCGCAAGTGTCATCCTTAACCGCTCAAATGTCTGCATTTGCGTCTTATGCGATTAATGCTGTCCTAGACTCTACGACCCGTACGGCAGTGGCGTCCGCTAACTCCGTGGTTTTTACACAGGGCCTGGGTGTTAACTGAATGGAAGGCAGATTCTGCTTCCAAAAAAGGGCTTAACCAGTGTGCCTTGTTCTGCTGACCGACTGTTTAGTGTGCGTGAGATGTAATCATTAAACAGTTCAAGAGTAAGGATTCTTCCTTGCCTCAGCCCAGACAAAACAAATCCCAACATACCAAGGGACAGTCGGGGTTTTCGGTCTTTTCAAGGCTCGGGCAGGTCCCATTTTCTCCTCGTCCAAAGAGGACTCAAAAGGATCAGAGGAGCTCAGTTTCTTGGCGGGCTCAGTCACGCCCAAAAAAGACAGCCTGAAAACCCGCTTCCAAGAGGCTTCCTCATGACTTGCGGCCTCCTCTCTCCGCATCCTTGGTCGGTAGCAGGCTCTCCCGCCTTGGCGACATTTAGCTGTCACAGGTCAAAGACCGTTGGGTGAGAGACATTCTGTCTCACGGGTACAGGATAGAGTTCAGTTCTCGTCCTCCAACTCAATTCTTCAGAACTTCTCCACCTCCCGACCGAGCCGATGCTCTTCTGCAGGCGGTGGGCACTCTAAAGGCACAACGAGTGGTGACCCCCGTTCCTCTTCAGGAACAAGGTCACGGTTTTTACTCCGAATTATTTGCGGTGCCAAGAAAGGACGAGTATTTTCGTCCGGTTCTGGATCTAACACGGCTCAACCAGCTCGTGAACACCAGGCGGTTCCGGATGTAATCCCCCCGCTCCGTCATCGCCTCAATGTTTCAAGGAAATTTCCTAACATCGATACACGTCAAGGATGCTTATCCCCACGTGCCGATTGATCCAGAGCTCCAGCGTTTCTACGCTTTGTTATAGGACGCGAACACCTTCAGTTCGTAACTCTGCCTTCCGGCTGGCGATAGCCCCACGGGTCTTCGCTAAGGTCATGGCAGCAGTAGTACCAGTCCTGCAATCTCAAGGTCACTCTGTGATCCCGTATTTGGGAGATCTACTTGTCAAGGCACCCTCTTAAGGAACATGCCAACACAGCCGAACGTTGCGCTGGAGACTCTCCAGAGTTCGGGTGGATCATCAACTTTTCAAAGTCAGATCCGACCCCGGGCCAATCACTAACATATCTAGGCATGGAGTTTCATACTCTCTCAGCGATAGTGAAGCTTCCGCTAGACAAACAGCGTTCACTACAGACAAGGCTGCAATCTCTCCTTAGGATCAGTCGCACACATTGAGACGCCGCATGCACTTCTCACGTAAGATGGTAGCAATGGCGGCAGTCCCTTTCGAGCAGTTTCATCTGCGTCCACTACAATGGGACATTCTCCGCCAATGAGACGGGAGGTCGACGCCCATCGACAGAGACGTCTCCCTTTCTCAGGCGGCCAAAGAATCTCTACGGTGGTGGCTTCTTCCCACCTCAGGGTCAGAAAAAAGGTCCTTACTACCCCCATCCTGGGCGGTAGTTACGACAGGCACGAGTCTATCAGAGTGGAGAGCAGTTTTTCTCTACCACAGGGCTCAAGGTACGTGGATTCAGCAAGAGTCCACCCTTCAGATCAATGTTCTGGAAATCAGAGCAGTGTATCTTGTCCTACAAGCCTTCCAGCAGTGGCTGAAAAGCAAGCACATCCGAATTCAGTCGGATATCTCCACAGCGGTGGCATACATCAACCACCACGGAAGAACACGCAGCCGGCAAGCCTTCCAGGAAGCCGGCGGATTCTGACGTGGGTGGAAGACACGGCATCCACCATATCCGCAGTTCACATCCCAGGCGTGGTAAACTAGGAAGCAGACTTCCTCAGTCGCCAGGGTATGGACGCAGGGGAATGATTTCTTCACCCGGACGGGTTTCAGGAGATCTGTCGCCGCTGCGGGATGCCGGACGTCGACATAATGGCGTCACGGCACAACAACATTGTTCCGGCTTCATAGCACAGTCTCACGATCATCGAGCTCTGGCGGCGGACGCCTCAGTTCAACATTGGTCGCAGTCCCGGCTACCTTATGTGTCCCACCTCTGGCATTGTTGTCCAGAGTGCTGCGCAAGATCAAGTCCGACTGTCGCCGCGCCATCCTCGTCGCTCCAGATTGGCCGAGGAGGTCGGGGTTCCCGGATCTGTGGTACCTCACGGCAGGCCAACCGTGGGCACTACCAGACCGACCAGACTTGCTGTTTCAAGGGCCCTTTTTTCCATCTGAACTCTGCGGCCCTGAACATGACGGTGTAGCCATTGAGTCCTGGATCCTAGCGTCTTCAGGATTATCCCAGGAGTGGTTGTCACCATGACGCAGGCCAAGAAGCCAACGTCCGCCAAGATCTACCACAGCTCGTGGAAGATATTCTTATCTTGGTGCTCTGCTCAAGGAGTTTCACCCTGGCCATTTGCATCGCATATTTTTCCTTCCTTCCTACAATCTCGGTTGGAAAATGGTTGGTCGCTCAGCTCCCTTAAAGGACAAGTGTCAGCGCTATCTGTATTTTTTCAGAAACGCCTAGCCGACTTCCGCAGGTACGCACGTTCCTGCAGGGAGTTTGTCTTCTCATCACTCCGTACAAGCGGCCGTTAGAGATCTGGAGTCTGAACAAGGTTCTAATGACTCTCTTGAAGCCGCCTTTCGAGCCTTTGAAAGTTGTTTCCCTTTTCCGTCTTTCACAGAAAGTGGCCTTTCTAGTAGCGGTCACGTCTCTTCAGAGAGTGTCCGAGCTAGCAGCGCTGTCATGCAAATCTCCATTCCTGGTCTTTACCAGGACAAGGGGGTTCGGCGTCCGATTCCGGACTTTCTCCCTAAGGTGGTATCCCACTTTCATCTCAATCAAGATATCACCTTACCTTCTTTGAGTCCTCATCCAGTCCATCAATTTGAAAAGGATTTGCATCTGTTGGATCTGGTGAGAGCACTCAGGATCTACATTCCCGCACGGCGCTCCTGTGCCGCCCGGATGGACCCTTTGTCCTTGTCGCTGGTCAGCGTAAAGGGTCGCAAGCTTCCAAATCCACCCTGACTCGGTGGATCAAGGAACCAATTCTTGAAACCTACCGTTCTGCTAGGCTCCCGGTTCCCTCAGGGCTGAATGCCCATTCTACCAGAGCCGTGGGTGCGTCCTGGGCATTACGGCACCAGGCTACGGCTCAGCAGGTGTGCCAGGCACCTATCTGGTCGAGTCTGCACACTTTTACCAAGCATTATCAGGTGCATACCTACGCTTCGGCAGACGCCAGCCTAGGTAGACAAGTCCTTCAGGCGGCGGTTGCCCACCTGTAGGACAGGGCTGTTTGACGGCCCTATCACGAGGTATTCTTTTACCCACCCAGGGACTGCTTTTGGACATCCCAATTGTCTGGGTCTCCCAATGGAGCGACAAAGAAGAAGGGAATTTTGTTTACTTACCGTAAATTCCTTTTCTTCTAGCTCCAATTGGGAGACCCAGCACCCGCCCTGTTTTCTTAGGGTTTTTTTCGGTACACATGTTGTTCATGTGAATGGTGGCAGTTCTCCGATGTTTCTTCGGATTGAATTGGTCTTTAAACCAGTTATTGGCTTTCCTCCTTCTTGCTTTTGCACTAAACTGGTGAGCCAGTGATCCCACTGGGGGTGTATGGCCAGAAGGGGAGGGGCCTTACACTTTTGAGTGTAATACTTTGTGTGGCCTCCGGAGGCAGTAGCTATACACCCAATTGTCTGGGTCTCCCAATTGGAGCTAGAAGAAAAGGAATTTACGGTAAGTAAACAAAATTCCCTTCTTTATCATCATCATCATAAAGGTAAAATTGCAAAGAGCTTTGAAAAACAACTTTAAAATGTACTTGTTATTAAACATCCTGTCTGTTCTCAACAATGGAGTAATTTTTAATTTTTAGTTCACCTCTTGTTGCCCAGGTTATCGGCCACTGCTACAGGCTACCAGCAGTGGTCGGTCTCTTAGGGAAGGAGCAGAACACATGCAAGCTTTCCTGTAGAGGTTGTAAGCGCTAGATCTGGGTCTGGCAGTCTTTATAGAATCAGACTGTTAAAGCCCCGTTACACGTAACGACATCGATAACGAGATGTCGTTGGGGTCACGAAATTCGTGACGCACATCCGGCCTAATTAGCGACGTCATTGCGTGTGACACCTATGAGCGACCGCTAACGATCCCAAATACTCACCAAATCGTTGATTGTTGACACGTCGTTCATTTTCAAAATATCGTTGCTCGTTCTTGATGCAAGTTGTTCGGCGTTCCTGAGGCAGCACACATCGCTACGTGTGACACCTCGGGAACGAGGAACAGCACCGTACCTGCGTCCTCCGGCAACGAGGTGGGCGTGACTTTCATGCGATTGCTTTCCGCCCCTCCGCTTCTATTGGTGGCCCGCTGTGTGATGTCGCTGTGAATCCGCACGAACCGCCCCCTTAAAAAAGAGGTTGATCGCCAGCCACAGCGACGTCGTTAGGAAGGTAAGTTTGTGTGACGCGTACCTGCGATATTGTTCGCCACTGGCAGCGATTTTGCCCGAGACGCACGAACAACGGGGGTGGGTGCGATCGCTAGCGATGTTGCAGCGTGTAAAGCGGCCTTTAGAGTTGGAATGGATCTCCTGGATCATCTGGTCCAACCCCTTGTTCAAAGAAGGATTCATTAAATTTTCCCGCATAGAATAGAATCCTAGGATGGTAGAGTTGTAAGGGACCTCCCGAGTCATCTGGTCCAACCCACTGCTCAATTCTGCATTCACTAAATCGTCCCACACAGAATAGAATCATAGGATGGTAGAGTTGGAAAGGACTACCTGGGTCATCTGGTCCAACCCCCTGCTTATAGTAGGTTTCACTAATTCGTCCCACACAGAATAGAATCCTAGGATGGTAGAGCTAGAAGGGACCTCCTAGGTTATCTGGTCTTTGGTGTCCCTGTGCTCCTCTGATGCTACAAAGGCAAAGCTGCCTTTGCTTGCCGCACTGGAGAATGCTCAGTTTTAGCTAGTAGGCATGACAATACCACTGGTTTGAACAGTTAGTCAAGCAGGAGTGCAACACCCCTCTGTAAGCAGAAAGATAGGAGCAGAGGAGCAGTGCGTTCCTGGTGAGGAGAATGTTGCAACCCCTTAAGTCCTGTAAATGGTGAGATGAGGCTTCAATGGATCTGGCTTCTTTTTTTCAGCACCTCCTACAGATAGAAGATTGGATTGTGAGCTGGGAAATTTGGATGTCAAATTAAAGGGAATCTGTCAGCAGGTTTTTGGTACCTCATTTGACAGAAACATAATGTAGGCAAATCGATCCTGAATACAAAGGTGTATCACATAGATTATTGGGTGCAGCTGTTCTCACACAATCAAAGAATTGAGTTTTAAGCATGTAGCTGAGCCCAGGGAGCTGTCCCGCCTAAACCAGGCTTTCAATAGAGATTGAGGTGTTAATCACAGCTGGGGGCATGCCACACTGCTCTGCACTTCAGTTTCCAATCCTGCAATGTTAATCACAGGGTAATAAAACCAATAGTTTAAGTAAACATTTGCACACACAAATAAGAGAGGCATAGTTGCTTTTTGGTTTTTTTTTTTACCCCCTAAATCATGTTGTCCGCAGCTTACATAGTAAAAACCTGCTGCCAGATTCCCTTTAACACTTTGAACTCTGTCATGTTGCTCAAACCATTCCTGAACAATGCAGTTTGGTAAGATAAATATTCCAGCTGATAAAGAGGCCAATGCCATTAAAGAATACGACCACCAAAGGGATATAGGTGGAGATATGTGTGAAAGTGTTACAGTATTGCTTCTGTGGTACTGAACTTACATGCTTCCCACTAAGCGTATCCATAAGCTGCTCAACAGTTAATCAGTCCACCACTTTATATCGGCACTGCTGTTTTCTAGTCATCACAAGCCGTTTTTTATTAAAGTTGCTCTGATCCTAAAGGCTCTGTTACACGCAACGACATATCTAACGATATGTCGTCGGGGTCACGGAATTCGTGACATACATCCAGCGATATCGTTGCGTGTAACAGCTAGGAGCAAGTGTTAACGATCAAAAATACTCACCTAATCGTTGATCGTTGACACATCGTTCATTTTCAAAATCTCATTGGTCGTTGTGGCCGTAGGCAGCACACAACGCTACGTGTGACACCCCGGGAATGACGAACAACAGCTTACCTGCGTCCTCCGGCAACGAGGTGGGCGTGTCGATAATGCGGCTGGTCTCCGCCCCTCCGCTTCTATTGGTCGGTTGCTGTGTTACGTCGCTGTGACGGCGCATGAACCTCCCCCTTAACAAAGAGGTTGTTCGCCACCCACAGCGATGTCGCTAGGAAGGTAAGTTGGTGTGACGCATGTTAGCGATATTGTGCGCCACGGGCAGCGATTTGCCCATGACGCACAAACGACGGGGGCGGGTGCGCTCACTAGCGACATCGCTTGTGATATCGTAGCGTGTAAAGTTCCCTTTACACTTAATAATTGTGTCCCTATCAATATAGCATCATCACACAAGCGCCTGGGAATATGTATGATATTTAGCAGCTCTTTCTTCTTCTTCAGGCCCAGGGTCTTCTTCAGAGAGCCTGGAACCAGTTTACCGTGGCCTTGGACATTGATGCAAGAAGTATGCTGGGATTTGAGGGCCGCTCTATTGTAAATTTGCAGATAGGAGACACGTTTGCCGCTCTGCAGGACATGAATGCTGCATTAAAGGTGATCCTGACACACCACAATTTTAATATTGTGTAATATTAACAGAAATGTATCAGTCTTGTGTAATGTTTTTTTTTTTCCGGTGACTGCTTAACTGTTACCACGCTATATTGTGCATATGAGGAGTCAGGAGATTCATAAATATAATCTAAATAACATTAATGATGTAATTCTGTAACTAATTGTCAGAAATCTTCTGCTTTTTAAGGCTCTTCTGTAGCAGATAAATGTTTCTGGAAGAGATAAGTGACGTGCCTCATCTTGCTTCCAGCTATAACTAATGATTGAACATGCTACTTCTTTTAATCATTTCAAGGTTTCCGAACCCTGAAGCAGTTCAGAGAACGCTGCACATGTGCACAGCAATTTCAGGCAGGCACATACCCATAGAAACATTTTTTTACACAGGCAAATTAAACATGGGTGGTTATCACCTATGGATTTATAGTTTTTTGTATGCATTATTTAATGCCATCTAGCCACTCAAATAATAGGTTGACGGAACAGGAGAACATTTGAAGTTTTCATATTGGTGTTTTTGATGATGGCGGAAAATGCCTTAGAACGACAACAAATGCCATGATGAAGTTAGTTTGTGTAGCGCTGGTGTCCCTGCACTACTCTGCCTGCCAACTCACTTCCATGGCCAGGCTGCGCCCTGCCTCGCCTCCTCGCGGTCCTCCACACGGGTCTCTCCTCTTCCCTCCTGCTCCTGGGGCATGTTCATGCTGCACAGATTTCCCGGCAGTGCACTTAGGGCGTTCACGTTCACTCTCTTAAAGAGCCAGTGCATCTATTTCCGAGAGGCACTAGGTACTTAAGGCATACTCCCACTAGGGGAGAGGCCTGAGCAACATGGTCAGTTAGTGCCAATGCCAACAGAGCTGATGCCGGTCTTACTAGCTAGTGTTCAGGTCCAGTTTGTACACTGCTCACTTCCCGTACCTGTGTCTCATAGATGGCAGTATCTGCTGTGCCATCCATACCGGCTGGTATCTGCCATGCCATCTGTACTTGTCCTCGTCTATTGTCCTGTTTTTACCCACAATCCCAGCTGCACCTGTCAGCACTAGAGACTCTGCCGGTCCGTACCTGACCCTAAGGGGCCCTTTGCACACTACGACATTGCAGGTGCGTTGTCGGTGGGGTCAAATCGAAACTGACGCACTTCCGGCGTCGCTCTCCACATCGTAGTGTGTAAATCATTTTAACTACGATTACCGAGCGCAAAAGCGTCGGTATCATATGATCGGTGTAGCGTCGCTCATTTTCATTATTTTGGCTGCTGCGACGGTACGATGTTGTTCCTCGTTCCTGCGGCAGCACACATCGCTGTGTATGAAGTCGCAGGAGCGAGGAACATCTGCTACCTGCGTCCCGTCTGCAATGCGGAAGGAAAGAGTTGGGCGGGATGTTTACGTCCCGCTCATCTCCGCCCCTCAGCTTCTATTGGCCGCCTGCCGTGTGACGTCGCTGTGACGCCAGACGACCCGCCCCCTTAGGAAGGAGGCGGGTCGCCGGCCAAAGAGCGACGTCGCAGGGCAGGTGAGTGCATGTGAAGCTGCCGTAGTGATAATGTTCGCTACGGCAGCTATCACCATGATATCGCAAATGCAACGGGGGCGGGGACTATCGCGCTCGGCATCGCAGCATCGGCTTAGTAGTCGTAGCGTGCAAAGGGCCCCTAAGGGTCAGCTGCCACAGTCCTGAACACTGCCCTGGGTTTGACACCAGTAGGCACTTAGTCAAGCGTCTCCCATGTTAGGGTAAGCCCGGGTTCCCTCTGTGATCCAGTGGGTCCACTCCCACTCGCCGCCTCATCACCTACACTATGCATACCAAACTACTTGACCTGATTTGGCCTGTATCGGATAGCTTCTTTAGGCAGCTTATGTACAAATTTGTGGCATCCATGTGGTCTAACATACACCATCACAATTTATCATGCAGTTAAAGCAAGGATTTGTATACTTTATTAAATTTTAAGGGGTTTACAATAACAGGGGAGGGGGTAATTGAAGTATTTAAAATGCATTCTTAAAAATATTGTTGAAATAACAAAGAAAGGGAAGAGGAAGGGAAGAAAGGGTAGGCTAAAAGTGGATGGCAAGGGGTATTCGAGGGGAAGTGGGAATGGAAGGAGTTAGGGAATATAAAGGGGGAGGAGAAAGGGAAGGAGGAAGACGTTGAGGCAATTTGTTAAGTTTCAAAGTCAAGCAAGATTATAAACTCATATTCATTTAGCACAGTATATAAACACATTCGGAAATAACATATTACATTTATATTATTTAGATAATGTCAAGGAACTAATTCAAAACAAGGTTTGGCATGTATTTCTGGGACCAAAGACACCATCCTATTTTATATCTTTGATAGTTTTTTTCTTTTAACGCAATATTATACTCATATAAATTATGAGCTGAAACCCTGTCCGTAACTTCTGAAATAGATGGGATTCTTTCTTCTCTCCAGTTGGCTGCTAATAAATTCTTAATAACTAAGAAAATGTGACAGACAATGTATCTATACTTTTTCTCATATTCTTCTAACCCTATGGAAAGAATAACCAATTCTGGAGTAAGATTTATATCTTTTGTAGTCAATTGCTTTAAGAGGTCTCTGACTTTCTTCCATAAGGGTTTAAGTAAAGGACATCCCCAGAAAATGTGGATAAAGGATCCATTTTTCCCGCAACCTCTCCAACATAGTGGTGAGTTTTCAGCAGAAAACTTGCACAACTTTAGAGGGGTATAGTACCATCTGGAATACACTTTATAATATGTCTCCTGAAGAGAAGCACAGGTTGCAGTTGCATAAGTTGTTTCCAGAGCTTGTTTCCATGTACTTATAGGGAATTCCTTGTGCAAATCTTTCTCCCAATTATTTAGGTTTAGCTTTTTCTCAAATTCATAATCTTCATTTAGCAAGGAATATATATTACTGGTTTTCCAAATAATTTGGTTTAATGGATTATTCAATAAATTTATTAGGGGTTTAGGAAGCTGAAATCTAGGTTTTTTGTTTGTAAGAAAATTTTCTATACGGTACCAAATTTTTTTCTCTTTATTTGGGATGTTGAATTTAATTTGTATGTTTTTGAAGGGCAAGATTTTGTTATTTTCTATTAGGTCGAGAAAATTGTTTATGTTGTATTGTTTCCATTTTATTATGTTCATTTTGGGAGTCAGAATTTGTATTGTTTCAATTGGGCAAGATTTAATATCCTCCAAAGGCACATTATCTTTCATCAATGTTTTTAATAGGGATTTCCATGCCCATAGTTCTGCTTTACTTGTTTGAAATTTAGTTAATGTTTTTTGTGTGTTTAAAAGTTGGGCCAAAATGATATCTGATTTGGGAATGTTTCGATTATAATGTTTTTCTATATGTACCCAACTATTTTTAAATTCGGTAATTAGACTATTTTGGGTCTGTTTAATGAGACTAGTTAAATAATAAGCGTAAATATTCGGTAAACCTAGGCCTCCATTCCTCTTATGTTTACATAAAATGTTTTGGGAAATTCTAGGTTTCTTATTTTGCCAGATGAATAGTGATAACTGAGATTGTAGTTTCTGGATCCAGTGCTTAGGAATTGTTGTTGTTAAACATCGGAATAGGTATAGAATTTTCCGCAAAATAATAGATTTATATGATATGACCTTTCCCATCCATGAAACTTCAGTCATCTTTAAATTTTTCAATTCATTTTGGATGTTGTTTAATAATGGGGTAATGTTCATAGATACAATTTTTTGGTTGGGTTTGTAATGTATATCCCTAAATATTTCAATTTTTCAGTTTCCCACTTGAAGGCAAATTCCTTCTGAATACAATCTTTTAAATCAGGGTCTATGTTATAACCCAAAATTTGGGACTTAGAATAATTGATTTTATGATGATTTTTGATGAGAAATCATCCAGAATATTAATTGTATTTCTAAGTGACTCTAGTGGGTCGGTCATACTAAGAATTACATCGTCAGCATATAGTGTGATTTTATACTGTTTGTGATTTGTGGAAATACCTTTTATATTTTCTCTTACTCTAATGTTTTCAGCTAGGGGTTCCATCATTAAGGCAAATAATAAAGGAGAGAGTGGGCAGCCCTGTCTGGTTCCATTGCTTATAGAAAAATTACTAGAGAGGAAGTTATTGACGTAGATTTTTGCAGTGGGTTGGGAATAAATTTCTAATATTAATTTTAATATCTGACCATTAAATCCAAATTTTTTCAAGGTTGCTATCATGTAACCCCAAACGGCCAAAGAGCTACGTCGCAGGGCAGGTGAGTGCATGTGAAGCTGCCGTAGCGATAATGTTCGCTACGGCAGCTATCACCATGATATTGCAAATGCGACGGGGGCGGGGACTATCGCGCTCGGCATCGCAGCATCGGCTTAGTAGTCGTAGTGTGCAAAGGGCCCCTAAGGGTCAGCTGCCACAGTCCTGAACACTGCCCTGGGTTTGACACCAGTAGGCACGTAGTCAAGCGTCTCCCATGTTAGGGTAAGCCCGGGTTCCCTCTGTGATCCAGTGGGTCCACTCCCACTCGCCGCCTCATCACCTACACTATGCATACCAAACTACTTGACCTGATTTGGCCTGTATCGGATAGCTTCTTTAGTCAGCTTATGTACAAATTTGTGGCATCCATGTGGTCTAACATACACCATCACAATTTATCATGCAGTTAGAGCAAGGATTTGGGTGGTGGGATTATTGTAGAAATCTAAGGAGCTATATGATAGATTTACTGTTTAATGTTTTGCACCACACAGTGTGAGCTCCGGCTTTCACAAATGTTAGGTGCTTGTAAACTTATTTTACATAAGACATCCAGCTGCCATGATCTGCACAACCACGATATGGAAGATTCAATTAAAAATTGGGACAAACAAAATGAGAGGTCATACAGTGCAGATTAGATAGGAACTACATGCACATAAACTATAACAGATAGAAAAGTGCCATCTGCTTAACATAGCCCCCACTGTGCCTGCAACTATTAGATTCCCCGACACCGCTTCAGTCGAGGCTCAGGACATTAGGCCCAGTCGCTTCATCAACCTGAAATGTCTCAATCTGTGGTTTTGCTAGTAATATTGTCCATCCTCAGTTTGGCAGTATGGAAAGTCCAAACGTCCCTGCCCTTCAACATCCCTCAGAACATGGAACTTCACGTCAATAATCCTGGCACTCTGGACAAACCTTGACCAACAGTGCAAGTGCAGGACATCATTAGGTCTCATGAATAGATTTAATTCCTTCTTTTGCAACTATTAAATGCTTTCGGTTGGGAAGACAAATCTCAGCACACACAAGATTCGTTTATATTGACTATCCTTGCCTTATTATGACAGACATACAGTGTGTCCACCCATATCCTGTCCACCGCCATTAACTTGAGAACGGCGGCAGCTATAGGCATAGAAGTAGTGTCTAGGTGTAGTAAAGTATTCATGCGCTACGCAGTGAAACCACCTATAGCGCCACCTGGTGGAAAACAACGGAGTTAGCATTTTTATCTCGAAAACGGAACGAGATAGAGAAAAAAAGTGAATTAAAAAATTGTAGGGCATCATCAATTCAATACGAATCGACACCTTGCATACAGAAATGCTATGATATGAAACCCATAACCCCCCCAAAACATTGAATGCTGGTCACGCATATGGCGCTCATTTAACTTTGATGCACAAAGTGGCCACCGTCAGCTGCAATGCACATCTGGACTCTGGACAGCAAACTGTATCTTGCTGCACGTTGTGCAATATGGTAGTGACACGTTTGCACAAGCATCTGTGATACGTCGTCGTAGGTCCTGCAATGTTGGTGGAGGGGTCGCATACACCTGCTGTTTGATGTGACCTCACAGAAAGAAGTCCAATGTGATCAGGTCAGGTGAGTGGAGGCCACTCCATGCAGCCACCATACCCAATGACTTGTAGGAAGGTCTCCATGAGGTATCGCTTCACGTCCGCAGCCTTGTGAGTTTTACACGTTCTAATCATAGCATTTCTGTATGGAAGGTGTCGATTCGTCTTGAATTGATGATGCCCTACAATTTTGTAATTCACTTTTTTTCTCTATCTCGTCTTGTTTTCGAGATAAAAATGCTAACTCCGTTGTTTTCCACCAGGTGGCACTATAGGTGGTTTCATTGCGTAGCGCATGGCTACTTTACTATACCTAGACACTACTTCTATGCCTATAGCTGCCGCCGTTCTCAAGTTAATGGCGGCGGACAGGATATGGGTGGACATACTGTATAGGTGGTTTGTCTCCTATTGAGCGTCCTAGTTCTGTATCTGGGTTCAGTTGTATCTGCTCAATAGTGTTTGGGCTTGTGCTGACTTCAACCATTTGCCGAGAAGCAGTCGGATGCCTCCGGTTTCTTTCCTTTTCTCATTTCGAGTGATATCACTTCGTTCTGATTCATTTTAGGTCTTTGCAGTTCCTTTATATTTTTGGGTGACATCTGTGCCATGAGTGGATATAGTCACTGTGCGAATGTTTGCAGGGTCTCACCTGTTACTTTGCCATTATGAGAAGATATGAATACTGATTCATTTTGGCAATGGTTATCATCCGTTTTCCACCAAGGCTAAAGGCCCTGTTATACGCAACGATGTATCTAACGATATATCGCCGGGGTCACGGATCCCGTGACGCACATCCGGCATAGTTAGCGACGTTGTTGCGTGTGACAGCAAGGAACGACCGTTAATGATGGAAAATACTCACCTTATCGTCCATCGTTGACACGTCGTTCCTTTTTAAAAAATCGTTGATTGTTGAGCACGCAGGTTGTTTGTGTGACACCTCGGGAACGACGAACTGCAGCTTACCTGCAGCCGTCGGCAATACGTAAGGAAGGAGGTGGGCGGGATGTTACGTCCCGCTCATCTCCGCCCCTCCGCTTCTATTGGGCGGCCGCTTAGTGACGCCGCAGGACGCCGCATGAACAGCCCCCCCTTAGAAAGGATGCGGTTTGCCGGCAACAGAGACGTTGCTAGGCAGGTAAGTACATGTGACGGCTCCAAACGATTTTGTGCGCCACAGGCAGCGATTTGCCCTTGACGCACAAATGACGGGGGCGGGTGCTTTCACCAGCGATATTGCTAGCGATATTGTTGCGTGTAACACCCCCTTTACACTTTGGGATTGTTGTTACGTCACCACCGGAATCCGCTCCAGCGACTTCTGCTCCGATCACCAGACGACGACGTGTTCCTGCCGTGTATGGTGCTGGTGATGGGAGTGGAGTCGATGCCAGCGGCATCAGTGGGCGCGGGCTCCGATCATCCACTGAGCTGGGTTATCTTGGGATCTGCATTACCACTGGCTGACTGTGGGTGGCGTGTGTCTTCCAGCTGAAGTTGCCAGCGTTCAGCTACAGCCAATGGGAAGACACCACACCCTTCTTAGTTCCCCTCCTGTCTGCTGACCTCTGCCAGAGATAGTTCTGATTTCCTGGCTCCTGATCTACCCTCTTCTGTTGTGTGATTCCTGTGTGCTGACTTCTGCGTGTTTTCTGACTACCCTTCTGCCTACTGTTTTGTACCTCACTGCCCGATCCGGATTTGACCTCTGCTACGTTTTCTGATTACGTACTTGCCTGCCGATTCTGTCCCTGTTCTGCTCTTCCTGGTTTGACCCTGCCTGACGACTACTCTCATCGGACTGCAGCCTTCCACAGGTAGTGATCTCCAGGGCCCTGTGTAATTCCAAATCCCTGTATAGGGGTTAAAGGGTTTCAGGTTTCTGGGGGTCCTGCTGGGTGAGTGGCTTCCCTCTAGTCTGTCCATTACATCCCATTACATCCCATCCCAGCATGAAGAACAGAGCCTGGGGCCGGGACACAATCTATTTATATACAACAAACTTTGCATATAGACCCTTTAATGGTGAAAAATACACATTTACGACTTTTATTATGGTATGCCATAAAACTACTTTATCATGTATGCGGAACTCCTGAACATCCTTTATAATGACCTAAATCTGAAAAAATCGTCAACCATCGTACGCTGCTATATCTCCATCTTTTCCACCACAAATGTGTACCCTATAAAGTGTTCACCTTTACATCTCAGTGCCTTTGCAGCGAGACGTGTGACAAGCGTGTTATGGGCTTGAATTGTAATGCCCTCTTGGTAATGTAATTTGTAAGTGGAAATATTTTCATTCAAGGTGAACTGCCTTGGGGGAAAGCCAAGAGGCGCACAAATGAAAAAAATAATTCTCTAAACCCAGTTTAAGATTTATACAGGACAAACTGTAAGGAAAATTACTTTTCCTGTCACATAAGCCGTAAAATGGTCAAGCTGCATAAATTACCACTTCTGCTGAATATAAACTACAAGGGTCAAATATGCAGAGTCTTTACTAAATACACTTATTAGAATTGCTAAATTCACTCAAGTGAAATGAATGGAGCATAACATTTATTTTACCATCCCAGTATATTAATAGTAGGACAACTATAGATTTTAAAGGGGATCTGCCAGTAGGAACAACCCTCCAAGGACGTCTTTATAGTCTTGTAGGTCATGGAAAGGTGAATACAATGGTAGCTTGATATCTGCAATCTGATTTCGTGTTCCAGAGAAATCAATATTTTTCTTAATATGTAACTGAGATGTTAAGGTCTATGGGGCGGATATAGATGTCCCCGAAAATCTGCCTCCAGAGATTATTTTTAATGAAAGAAGGAGTTACCAGCGTGAGACATGTAGATCAGGAAAGCAGACTGTCGGTCATTACATGTCTCACACTGGTAATGCCTGTCACAGGGTATTTGGCTCTAAACTCGCCGTGTGTCATGGTGGCATCTGACGCGGTTTACACTGCAGAGTCTGACACTATGCCTCCTTTGGTGCTTCTGAGTTAGGCTGGATTCACATTAGCGTATGACATCCGATGCAAGAGCATTAGAGGAGATTTGCTAATAACCCTTGGCTCCCACTTATGGTCGTATCACAGCTGTGGAGAAGAGGGAGAGAGTGATCTTTCCATCTCCTCCACTGTCAGCCTGTGCGTATATTGCACTCGGATGTCATCCGCGTGCAGTCTTCTGTTTCACTCCCACCTATAGACTTGTATGGGTGCGAGTGATGAGAGACTCGCAGACAATCTCAGCATGCTACGATTTTTATCTTGGTCCAATTAGAGCTGAGGAAAAACTCGCAGATCTGAGCTGCAGCATTGTCTTACATGGGGCCGAGTGCAATACGAGATTTTCTCACTGCACTCGTGCGAGTCATACGTCACTGTGATTCTGCTCTTACTCAGACAAGTATGGGTTTTCGAGCAGCTGTGTTCTCATTAGTGATCGGGCTTTCAGGAGTTAATTTCTGCTAGCCTGCTGGTTACCTCTTGGATCACTTGTTGTGGGAGACCCATCACAGTCACTCTCCACCTTTTTAAGATGCAGGAGCCTGTCTTTCCATGCCGACTATAGCTTTAGCTACATCGGTCCGTGTGCTGTTGTATCCCAGGCCTGCTGGTGGTTGTATTGCTTGGTGCTTTGAGTTGTAGTGGAGTAGTTGTAGTAGAGTTCTCTCATCTCATTGTTTCCTCACTGCTCTTATTTTCCTCCTTATCATTTGTTGTCTAATATCTCTGTGTGAGGGTGCTGTGGGATCGAGGTTTGGTTCCCCTCTTTGTCCTTACCTGTGGGTTCTATCACTCCTGTCCCGGCTCTCCCCTGGGGTCAAGTTAGAGGTGGTATTAGATCAGAGCTGTACAGGGGCAGGGCAAGGAAGGCAGCCCAGACATAGTCACCATCAGACGTATCTCTGGGATCAGGGACAGCTAGTGCCCACCTATCCTGAGGGCCAGTTTAGGAGCCCCAGTCCACAGTTATCCCATCACACCCCATGATAATGCCCCTTTTATCTAAAATAAACTCTAGAGGCAGATTCTCAGGAAGATCTATTTAAAGCTCAGAGCTCTTAACAACTCATTTGCATATTAATAAAAATGTGGGTATCCCTGGAATAAAATATTGGATTGCAGATATCAAGGTATCATTTTATTCAGCATCCTGTGACCTGCATGCAAATATAGATGGGTTAGGACGGTTGGTCCTACTGACAGATTCCCTTTAAGGTATTGTACATGAATAAAAAAAACATGGACGCACATGGGTTTTGCTTCACACTAAAGGTCAGCTCAGTTAAAGTTAATAGCGCTGAGCTGCAATACCAAAGCCAACCTTTGGACAGGTGTGGAGCCGTTTATGGAGGAAAGCAGTTATGTTTTTCTAACCCTATAAAACCCCTTCAAGCAGAAATGTCTTATGTTAGTATGGTAAAAAGGTTTTCCATTCACAGTCATGAGATCTGATATTATGATAAGCTATCACTGATCTGCATGGACCCAATAGATGGGACTGCCATCTATCCCATGGAGGGCACTTTTTTGTAGACAGGTAGGGCTCTTTGCAGTCAGCTTTGACTGACCGGTATGTTTCTTTGCATATGTCTGTCTTTTTTTTTAATTTTGCCCATGCTACTGACTCT